>NC_092039.1:16371037-16427289 GCF_003086295.3 Arachis hypogaea
ACAATAACAGCAAGTGCACTGGGTCGTCCAAGTAATACCTTACGTGAGTAAGGGTCGATCCCACGGAGATTATTGGTTTGAAGCAATCAATATTTATTTATATCTTAGTCAGGAGTCAATAAGTATTGGATTTAATGTAAGAAGTCAAAGATTTAAAATTGTAAGTTAAAATAAAAGAAATAGCGTTACTTGTTGTGCAGTAATGGGAATATGTTGGAGTTTTGGAGATGCTTTGTCCTTGAATTCTGCATGTAATTTTAACTCAATTGTTGTAAAGCACGTCTACGGCAAGCTGCATGTAGGGGTCACCATTGTCAGTGGCTACTTCCCATCCTCTCAGTGAAAACGTTCCTATGCTCTGTCACAGCACGGCTAATCATCTGTCGGTTCTCAATCAGGTTGGAATAGAATCCATTGATTCTTTTGCGTCTGTCACTAACGCCCAGCCTCAGGAGTTTGAAGCTCATCACAGTCTTCAATCCCAGAATCCTACTCGGAATACCACATACAAGGTTTAGACTTTCCGGATTCTCATGAATGCCGCATCAATCCGGCTTATACCGCGAAGATTCTGTTGGGGAATCTAAGAGAAGTTCATTCAGTCTGATGTAGAGCGGAGGTGTTTGTCAGCACACGTCATAGATTGAGAGAGTGATGAGTGTCACGAATCATCACCTCTTTCACAATTAAGCGCGAATAAACATCTTAGATGGACCATACACATGTTTGATGAAATAGAAACAATTGCATTAATTCATCGAGACGCTGCAGAGCTCCTCACCCCAACAATGGAGTTTAGAGACTCATGCCATCACAAAGTATGTAATTCAGATCTGAAAATGTCATGAGGTACAAGATAAGTCTCTAAAAGTTGTTTAAATAGTAAACTAGTAACCTAGGTTTACAGAAAATGAGTAAACAAAGATAATTGGTGCAGAAATCCACTTCTGGGGCCCACTTGGTGTGTGCTGGGGCTGAGACTAAAGCTATCCACGAGTAGAGGCCTTTCTTGGCGTTAAACTCCAGGTTATGACGTGTTTTGGGCGTTCAACTCCGGATCATGACGTTTTTCTGGCGTTTAACTCCAGACAGCAGCATGAACTTGGCGTTTAACGCCAAGTTACGTCGTCTATCCTTGCGCAAAATATAGACTATTATATATTGCTGGAAAGCCCTGGATGTCTACTTTCCAACGCCGTTGAGAGCGCGCCAATTGGACTCCTGTAGCTCCAGAAAATCCATTTCGAGTGCAGGGAGGTCAGGATCCAACAGCATCAGCAGTCCTTTTTCAGCCTAAGTCAGATTTTTGCTCAGCTCCCTCAATTTCAGCCAGAAAATACCTGAAATCACAGAAAAACACACAAATTCATAGTAAGTCCAGAAATATGATTTTTGCCTAAAAACTAATATTATTTTACTAAAAACTAACTGAAACATGCTAAAATCTACATGAAATTACCCCCAAAAAGCGTACAAAATATCCGCTCATCACAACACCAACTTAAACTGTTGCTTGTCCTCAAGAACTAGATAAATAAATAGGTTTTAACAGAAATAAAGAAGTAATAAATTCTCGAGTTTTAAATGAAGCTCAGATTCTTATTAGATGAACGGGGCTTGTAGCTTTTGTCTCTGAACAGTTTTGGCATCTCCCTGTATCTTTAAATTTTCAGAATGATTGGCATCCTTAGGAACTCAGAATTCAGATAGTATTATTGACTCTCCTAGTGTAGTATGTGATTCTTGAACACAGTTATTTTATGAGTCTTGGCCGTGGCCCTAAGCACTTTGTCTTCCAGTATTACCACCGGATACATAAATGCCACAGACACATAACTGGGTGAACCTTTTCAGATTATGACTCAGCTTTGCTAGAGTCCCCAGTCAGTGGTGTCCAGAGCTCTTAAGCACACTCTTTTGCTTTGGATCACGACTTTAACCACTCAGTCTCAAGCTTTTCACTTGGACTTCATGACACAAGCACATGGTTAGGGACAGCTTGTTTAGCCGCTTAGGCCTGGATTTTATTTCCCTGGGCCCTCCTATCCATTGATGCTCAAAGCTTGGATCCTTTTTACTCTTGGCTAGTGCCCATGGCTTGTTTTTTTTTTTGACTGCTTTTTTTTCTTCAAGAATCAATTTCATGATCTTTCAGATCATCAATAATATTTTCGTGTTCCTCATCCTTTCAGGAGCCAATATTCATCAATTCAAAGTACATATTATGCACTGTTCAAGCATTCATTCAGAGAACAAAAAGTATTGCCACCACATATAATTAATTATAAATTTTATTATTAAGAACTCGAAAAAATATAGATTACTTCTTTATTCTAAAAAAATCTACTACTTTATTCATGCCTGATGATGATGAGAAAAATAAATTATAGCTTAATTGGAAATAAAATCAAAATAGACATACTAATTACTACTAAATATCTCCTAAGGTGAATTTCTATAATAATACTATCACTAAGCTAAAGCAAAAATTGGAACTCAGAAAAATTGGAACTCAACAACCTGTTGTTTTTGAGGAGTAGATGTTCCTCTAATCTGTGGGTGTTGTTCAAGGATTAATTTTTTGGCGCTTCAGCTCCCTTAGATCACGCCCTTGCTCCTCCTGTTCCTTGAGCAGTTTGCAAATCATGCTACCTTGATTATTCTGTTCTTCCTTTATTTGATCCATAGCTTCTTGCAATCTGGAAATAGAAGCCTCAAGCTGTTCCCAATATTCGAATTGGGGCAGTTCTGGGAGAGCTTCTTGTGCTCTCCTCTTGGTTGAATCATCTTGTTGCTGTTGTCTGACCATTGATATTCCAGTAATGGGCTTTTCAATTAGGATATATTCAGTTATTCCCATCTTTACTCCAGCATCCTTGCAAAGCATAGAAATTAGGCTTGGATAAGCCAATTTGGCGTCCTTAGAATTCCTGTTTGCTATCTTATATAGCTCACAGGAGATCAGCTGATGGACTTCCACTTCTTTTCCCAACATGATGCAGTGAATCATTATGCTCTTTAATAGTGACTTCGAACAGTTGCTGGTGGGCAATATGGAACGCCCTACAAAATCAGCCAACCTCTGGCTACTGGTTTCAGATCTTCCCTTTTGAGTTGAACTGGGATGCCAGTCGTGCTGGTAGTCCACTTGGCTCCAGGGATGCATATGTCCTCCAGAACCTTGTCCAGCCCTTTATTGACCCTCATCATTCTCCTATTGAAGGAGTCTGGGTCATCTTTCAGTTGAGGAAGCTTAAATATCTCCCTGATCCTGTCAGAGTTGGTATGAATGATCTTTCCTCTGACTACAGTCTTATGGTCAAAGAGAGCAGCTCCAATGATTCTTTGCCTTTCTGTCTGCCATAGATTAGCATAAAATTCCTGGACCATGTTCTTTCCCACTTTCGTTTCAGGATTGGCCAGAATTTCCCAATTCCTGTTTCGAATTTGCTCTTGGATCTCCGGATATTCATCTTCTTTCAGATCAAATCTGACTTCCGGGATCACGGATCTGTGACTCATTATCTTGTAGTAATGGTCTGAATGTTCTTTAGTTAAGAACTTCCCTTGATTCCAAAGTGGCTTTGGAGTACTTTCTTTCTTGCCTCTTGGGTTGGGTTGTTTCCCTTTAGGAGCCATGATCTTGAGTGGGTATGTTTTTGTGATCACGGATAAAACACACCAAACTTAGAGCTTTGCTTGTCCTCAAGCAAGAGAGAAGAAAGAAGAGGGAAAGGAGGAGAGCAAGTGGTGGATGATGAGGAGGAGGAGGCCGCCGAAAACAATATGTAGGGAGGGGGGTGGGAGATTTTCGAAAAATAAGAAAGAGATAAGATAGAAGATATGATTTTAAAAGATATGATTAGAAAAAGATATAACTTTAAAAGAAAAAGATATGAATCATGATTTAAAAGATAGATTTGAAATTTAATTTTGAAAAAGATTTTTTTTTAAAAAAAATAATTGATGTGTTGAAAACAAATTTGAGAAGATGATGGATTGGATTGGAAAGCCATTTGGCTTTATGGATTAAGATATATTTAATATTTTGAAAAAGGGATTTTAGAAATTAGGATAAAAACTTTTGGAATTGAAAGTGATAATTTGAAATATGTTTATGCAAGAAATCATGAATTGAAACATAAAAATTTTGAAAAAATACAAAGAAAAACGAATTTGTACCTTCTCCCACCATCCTGGCGTTAAACGCCCACATGGTGCATGTTTTGGGCGTTTAACGCCCACATGTTGCTTCTCCTGGGCGTTCAACGCCCATCTGGTGCTTCTTTCTGGCGTTGAACGCCAGGAAGTCCTTTGTCACTGGGCGTTTTTCTAAACGCCCAGAATGCTAGCAGACTGGCATTAAACGCCCAGAAGGTGCATCTTTCTGGCGTTTAACGCCCAGAAGGTGCTTCTTTTGGGCATTTAACGCCCAAAGTATTTCTTACTGGCTTTTTCACGCCAGTGAGCTTCCAAATTTCCCTGTAACTCTGTGACTTCAACCAATTGCTATTTCACCCTTGAAGATACTTGGACTTAAACCTGTAAAGAAAAGAAAATTTATTTAATAAACTTTGTAAATGGCTGGGTTGCCTCCCAGCAAGCGCTTCTTTAATGTCATTAGCTGGACTATCACTGATCTTCAATTAAGTCTCAGTCTTGAGCATTCTTGCTCGAAATTACCTTCAAGATAGTGTTTAACTCTTTGTCCATTAACAATGAACTTTTTGTTAGAGTCACTATCCTGAAGTTCTATGTATCCATATGGTGATACGCTTGTGATTACATATGGACCTCTCCACCGGGATTTTAATTTCCCAGGGAATAATTTGAGCCTTGAATTAAATAACAGAACCTTCTGTCCTGGCTCAAAGACTCTGGATGATAATTTCTTATCATGCCATCTTTTTGCTTTCTCTTTGTAAATTTTTGCATTCTCGAAAGCATTGAGTCTAAATTCCTCTAGCTCATTTAACTGGAGCAATCATCTTTCTCCAGCTAACTTGGCATCAAGGTTCAGGAATCTGGTTGCCCAGTAGGCCTTGTGTTCCAGTTCCACTGGCAAGTGACACGCCTTTCCATACACAAGCTGGTATGGAGAGGTCCCTATGGGGGTTTTGAATGCTGTTCTGTATGCCCACAGAGCATCATCCAAGCTTCTTGCCCAATCCTTTCTACGGTTAATTACAGTCCGTTCCAGGATTCTTTTAAGTTCTCTATTTGAGACTTCAGCTTGCCCATTAGTTTGTGGATGATATGGAGTAGCTACCCTGTGGTTAACTCCATAACGTACCAGAGCAGAGTAAAGCTGTTTATTACAGAAATGAGTGCCCCCATCACTGATTAACACTCTAGGGATACCAAATCTGCTAAAAATATGTTTCTGGAGGAATTTTAACACTGTTTTAGTGTCATTAGTGGGTGTTGCAATAGCCTCCACCCATTTGGATACATAATCCACTGCCACCAGAATATAAGTGTTTGAGTATGATGGTGGGAAAGGTCCCATGAAGTCAATGCCCCATACATCAAACAACTCAATCTCCAGGATTCCTTGTTGAGGCATGGCATAACTGTGAGGTAGGTTGCCTGATCTTTGGCAACTGTCACAATTAAGCACAAACGCTCGGGAATCTTTGTAGAGAGTAGGCCAGTAGAAGCCACTTTGGAGGACCCTTGTGGCTGTTCGTTCACTTCCAAAATGTCTTCCATACTGTGATCCATGGCAATGCCAAAGGATCTTCTGTGCTTCTTCTTTAGACACACATCTACGGATTACTCCGTCTGCACATCTCTTAAAGAGATATGGTTCATCCCAAAGATAGTACTTTGCATCTGTGATTAATTTCTTTGATTGCACCCTACTGTACTCTTTGGGTATGAATCTTACTGCCTTGTAGTTTGCAATATCTACGAACCATGGCACTTCCTGGATGGCAAACAGGTGCTCATCCGGAAAGGTTTCAGAGATCTCAGTGAGAGGGAGGGACGTCCCTT
This sequence comes from Arachis hypogaea, assembly GCF_003086295.3. NCBI lineage: Eukaryota > Viridiplantae > Streptophyta > Magnoliopsida > Fabales > Fabaceae > Arachis > Arachis hypogaea. Next base: position 16,377,035 of record NC_092039.1, read on the forward strand.
TTACTGGTTCTATTCGGGACAGGTGATCTGCCACTTGATTCTCTGTCCCTTTTCTGTCTCTTATTTCTATATCAAACTCTTGCAGAAGCAACACCCATCTGATGAGTCTGGGTTTTGAATCCTGCTTTGTGAGTAGATATTTAAGAGCAGCATGATCAGTGTACACAATCACTTTTGATCCTACTAAATAGAATCTGAATTTGTCAATGGCGTAAACCACGGCTAGTAGCTCTTTTTCTGTGGTTGTGTAATTCTTCTGTGCATCATTTAGAACACGGCTGGCATAGTGAATGATGTGCAGAAGCTTGTCATGCCTTTGTCCCAACACTGCACTAATTGCATGGTCACTGGCATCACACATCAATTCAAATGGTAATGTCCAGTCTGGTGCAGAGATGATTGGTGCAGTAACCAATTTAGCTTTCAGAGTCTCAAATGCCTGCAGACACTCTTTATCAAAGATAAATGGCGTGTCAGCAGCTAGCAGGTTGCTCAGAGGTTTGGCGATTTTTGAAAAATCCTTTATGAACCTCCTATAGAATCCTGCATGCCCCAGAAAGCTTCTGATTGCCTTGACATTAGCAGGTGGTGGTAATTTTTCAATTACTTCTACCTTAGCTTGATCCACCTCTATTCCCTTGTTCGAAATTTTGTGCCCAAGGACAATTCCTTCGGTCACCATAAAGTGACATTTTTCCCAGTTTAAAACCAGGTTAGTCTCTTGGCATCTTTTCAGAACAAGTGCTAAATGGTTAAGGCAGGAGCTGAATGAGTCTCCAAATACTGAGACGTCATCCATGAAGACTTCCAGGAATTTTTCCACCATATCAGAGAAAATTGAGAGCATGCACCTCTGAAAGGTTGCAGGTGCATTGCACAGGCCAAATGGCATCCTTCTGTAAGCAAATACTCCAGATGGACATGTGAATGCCGTTTTCTCTTGATCCTGGGGATCTACTGCAATTTGATTATAACCTGAATATCCATCTAGGAAGCAGTAGTATTCATGACCTGCTAGTCTTTCTAGCATCTGGTCTATGAATGGTAAAGGAAAATGATCCTTTCTGGTGGCTGTATTGAGCCTTCTATAATCAATGCACATACGCCACCCTGTAACTGTCCTTGTAGGAACCAATTCATTTTTTTCATTATGAACCACTGTCATGCCTCCTTTCTTAGGGATAACTTGGACAGGGCTTACCCAGGGGCTGTCAGAAATAGGGTAAATAATCCCAGCCTCTAGTAATTTAGTGACCTCTTTCTGCACCACTTCTTTCATAGCTGGATTCAGCCGCCTTTGTGGTTGAACCACTGGCTTGGCGTCATCCTCAAGCAAGATTTTGTGCATGCATCTGGCTGGGCTAATGCCCTTAAGATCACTAATGGACCACCCAAGAGCTGTCTTGTGCGTCCTTAGCACTTGAATTAGTGCTTCCTCTTCCTGTGGCTCTAAGGTAGAGCTTATAATTACAGGAAAGGTTTCACCTTCTCCCAGAAATGCATATTTCAGGGATGGTGGTAATGGTTTGAGTTCGGGTTTTGGAGGTTTCTCCTCTTCTTGAGGGATTTTCAGAGGTTCTATTATTCTCTCTGATTCCTCCAGATCAGGCTGAACATCTTTAAAGATGTCCTCTAGCTCTGATTCGAGACTCTCAGCCATATTGACCTCTCTTACCAGAGAGTCAATAATATCAACACTCATGCAGTCATTTGGGGTGTCTGGATGTTGCATGGCTTTAACAACATTCAACTTGAACTCCTCCTCATTGACTCTCAAGGTTACTTCCCCTTTTTGGACATCAATGAGGGTTCGGCCAGTTGCTAGGAAAGGTCTTCCTAGAATGAGAGTTGCACTCTTGTGCTCCTCCATTTCCAGCACTACAAAGTCAGTAGGAAAGGCAAATGGCCCAACCTTGACAATCATGTCTTCAATCACTCCTGATGGGTATTTAATTGAGCCATCAGCAAGTTGAAGACATATCCTGGTTGGCTTGATTTCTTCAGCTAAACCAAGCTTTCTGATAGTAGATGCATGTATTAGGTTGATACTTGCCCCAAGATCACATAAAGCTTGCTTGGTACAAACACCTTCTAATGTGCATGGTATCATAAAGCTCCCAGGATCTTTAAGCTTCTCAGGTAAGCTTTTCAGAATGACTGCACTGCATTCTTCAGTGAGGTAAACTTTTTCAGTTTCCCTCCAATCCTTCTTATGACTTAAGATCTCTTTCATGAACTTAGCATAAGAGGGTATTTGCTCAAGTGCTTCTGCAAACGGAATCTTTATTTCAAGAGTCCTGAGATAGTCTGCGAAGCGGGCAAATTGCTTATCCTGTTCCGCTTGGCGGAGTTTTTGAGGATAAGGCATTTTGGCTTTGTATTCCTCAACCTTAGTTGCTGCAGGTTTATCACCTACGGAAGTGGGTTGGGAAGCCTTTTTAGAAGGGTTGTTATCATCACTTGTATGTGACTGATCCCCCACTGGCATTTGAATACCAGGGGTGGAAGCTGGGGTGGCGTTAAACGCCACCTCCTTGCTTGTTACTGGCGTTTGAACGCCAGAACCATGTTCCCTTTGGGCGTTCAACGCCAGATCCATGCTTGTTTCTGGCGTTGAACGCCAGGAATGAGCATGGGCTGGGCGTTCAGCGCCAGCATTATTCCTCTCTGGGCTCTGATTGTCCTCAGAGGGATTTTGATTGGCCATCTGTTCATTTCTTAGCTTCCTGTTGCTTTGAAGTGAGTTATTTAATGTTTTCCCACTTCTTAATTGAACTGCTTGGCATTCCTCTGCTATTTGTTTTGACAGTTGCTTTTCTGTCTGCTTCAATTGCACTTCCATATTCCTGTTAGCCATTCTTGTTTCCTGTAATATTTCCTTGAATTCGGCTAGCTGTTGAGTTAGAAAGTCCAATTGTTGATTAATTTCATTAGCTTGATCCACCGGACTGAGTTCTGCAGTCACTGTTTTAGCTTCTTCTTTCATGGAAGATTCACTGCTTAGGTACAGATGCTGATTTCTGGCAACTGTATCTATGAGCTCTTGAGCTTCTTCAATTGTTTTTCTCATATGTATAGATCCACCAGCTGAGTGGTCTAGAGAAATCTGAGCTTTTTCTGTAAGCCCATAGTAGAAGATGTCTAATTGCACCCATTCTGAAAACATTTCAGAGGGGCATTTTCTTAGCATCTCTCTGTATCTCTCCCAGGCATCATAGAGGGATTCATTATCTCCTTGTTTGAAGCCTTGGATGCTTAGCCTTAGCTGTGTCATCCGTTTTGGAGGGAAATAGTGATTCAGGAATTTTTCTGACAGCTGTTTCCATGTTTTTATGCTGTTCTTAGGCTGGTTATTTAACCACCTCTTAGCTTGATCTTTTACAGCAAATGGAAACAGTAATAATCTGTAGACATCCTGATCTACTTCCTTATCATGTACTGTATCAGCAATTTGCAGAAATTGTGCCAGAAACTCTGTAGGTTCTTCATGTGGAAGACCAGAATACTGGCAGTTTTGCTGCACCATGATAATGAGCTGAGGATTCAGCTCAAAGCTACTAACTCCAATGGAGGGTATACAAATACTACTCCCATATGAAGCAGTAGTGGGGTTAGCATATGACCCCAGAGTCCTCTTGGACTGTTCATTCCCCTTTAATTCCATAATGGAATAAAAGAGATGGTATGTATGTTGCTATTGTCTAAAAAAAATAAATTTGTATAAAATAAAATAAAAACGAAACAAAAGCAATTTAAAAATAATTTGAAATTGAAATATGAATTTTAAAAAAATTTCGAAAAAAAAATAGTTCAAAATTAATTGGAAAATAGAAAATTTTTTGAATTTTGAATTTTATGATGAAAGAGAAAAACACACAAAAGACACAAGACTTAAAATTTTTAGATCTAGTGCTCCTTGTTTTCGAAAATTTTTGGAGGGAAAACACCAAGGAACACCAAACTTAAAAATTTTAAGATCAAGACACAAGAAAGACTCAAGAACACCTTGAAGATTCACAAGAACACCAAGAACAAAAGAAAGAACACCAAACTTAAAATTTTTAGAAAACCAAGACAAATTTTCGAAAATTATATCAAAATTAACAAGAAAACACCAAACTTAAAGTTTGGCACAGATTAAATCAAGAAAATTATTTTTGAAAAAGATTTTCAAAAGAACTGGTGCCCAATTGCCAAGAATATAAGCCAACGCTATAACCAACTGAGTTAAAAATGTAATGTATTTTAAAGATGTATTATTTTTGTGGATAAAAGTATAATTTTTGAAAGTTAATGTTTTGAAAAAGCACAAGAAAAACAAGAAAAGACACAAAACAAGAAAAACTCAAGATCAAACAAGAAAAATAACCAAGAACAACTTGAAGATCAATGAAGAACAAAGAACACAAGTTCGAAAATTTAAAGAAAAATATCAAATACGCAATTAACACCAAACTTAGAATAAGACACTAAACTCACGAAAAATTAACAATTAATTAAGAAAAATAATTTTTGAAAAGAAATTTTTTTTTTTGAAAATAAACTATCCTATCAGAATTTGATGACTCTATAACAACAAAAAGGAACTATTCCTAATCTAAGAAATAAGATAAGCCTTCAATTGTTCAAACTCAATAATCCCCGGCAACGGCGCCAAAAACTTGGTGCACGAATTTGTGATTCGCACAACTAACCAGCAAGTGCACTGGGTCGTCCAAGTAATACCTTACGTGAGTAAGGGTCGATCCCACGGAGATTATTGGTTTGAAGCAATCAATATTTATTTTATTGATCTTAGTCAGGAGGTCAATAAGGTGATTTGGATTTAATTGTAAGAAGTCAAAGTATTTAAAATTGTAAGTTAAAATAATAGAGAATAATAGCGTTACTTGTTGTGCAGTAATGGGGAATATGTTGGAGTTTTGGAGATGCTTTGTCCTCTGAATTCCTGCAATGTAATATTTAACTCAATTGTTTGTAAAGTACGTCTACGGCAAGCTGCCTGTAGCGCATCACCATTGTCAGTGGCTACTTCCCATCCTCTCAGTGAAAACGTTCCTATGTTCTGTCACAGCACGGCTAATCATCTGTCGGTTCTCAATCAGGTTGGAATAGAATCCATTGATTCTTTTGCGTCTGTCACTAACGCCCAGCCTTTAGGAGTTTGAAGCTCGTCACAGTCATTCAATCCCAGAATCCTACTCGGAATACCACATACAAGGTTTAGACTTTCCGGATTCTCATGAATGCCGCCATCAATCCGGCTTATACCGCGAAGATTCTGTTGGGGAATCTAAGAGAAGTTCATTCAGTCTGATGTAGAGCGGAGGTGTTTGTCAGACACACGTTCATAGATTGAGAGAGATGATGAGTGTCACGAATCATCACCTCTTTCACAATTAAGCGCGAATAAACATCTTAGATCGGACCATACACATGTTTGAGTGAAATAGAAACAATTGCATTAATTCATCGAGACGCTGCAGAGCTCCTCACCCCCAACAATGGAGTTTAGAGACTCATGCCGTCACAAAGTATGTAATTCAGATCTGAAAATGTCATGAGGTACAAGATAAGTCTCTAAAAGTTGTTTAAATAGTAAACTAGTAACCTAGGTTTACAGAAAATGAGTAAACAAAGATAATTGGTGCAGAAATCCACTTCTGGGGCCCACTTGGTGTGTGCTGGGGCTGAGACTAAAGCTATCCACGAGTAGAGGCCTTTCTTGGCGTTAAACTCCAGGTTATGACGTGTTTTGGGCGTTCAACTCCGGATCATGACGTTTTTCTGGCGTTTAACTCCAGACAGCAGCATGAACTTGGCGTTTAACGCCAAGTTACGTCGTCTATCCTTGCGCAAAATATGGACTATTATATATTACTGGAAAGCCCTGGATGTCTACTTTCCAACGCCGTTGAGAACGCGCCAATTGGACTCCTGTAGCTCCAGAAAATCCATTTCGAGTGCAGGGAGGTCAGGATCCAACAGCATCAGCAGTCCTTTTTCAGCCTAAGTCAGATTTTTGCTCAGCTCCCTCAATTTCAGCCAGAAAATACCTGAAATCACAGAAAAACACACAAACTCATAGTAAAGTCCAGAAATATGATTTTTGCCTAAAAACTAATATTATTTTACTAAAAACTAACTGAAACATGCTAAAATCTACATGAAATTACCCCCAAAAAGCGTACAAAATATCCGCTCATCACACAGCTACTTTACGAGTCTTGGCCGTGGCCCAAAGCACTCTGTCTTCCAGTATTACCACCGGATACATACATACCACAGACATATAACTGGGTGAACCTTTTCAGATTGTGACTCAGCTTTGCTAGAGTCCCCATTAGAGGTGTCCAGGGTTCTTAAGCACACTCTTTTTGCCTTGGATCACAACTTTATTTCTTTATTTCTTTCTTTCTCTTTTTTTTTCGTTTTTTTTTGTATTCACTGCTTTTTCTTGCTTCAAGAATCATTTTTATGATTTTTCAGATCCTCAGTAACATGTCTCCTTTTTCATCATTCTTTCAAGAGCCAACCAATCATGAACCACAAATTCAAAAGACATATGCACTATTTAAGCATACATTCAGAAAACAAATGTGTTGCCTCCACATCAAAATAATTAATCTGTTATAAAATCTGAAATTCATGCAATTCTTCTCTTTTTCAATTAAGAACATTGTTTATTTAAGAAAGGTGATGGATTCATAGGACATTCATAACTTTAAGGCATAGACACTAAGACACTAATGATCATAAGACACAGACATAGATAAACATAAGCATGAAAATTCGAAAAACAGGAAAATAAAGAACAAGGAAATTAAAGAACGGGTCTACCTTAGTAATGGCGGCTAGTTGTTCCTCTTGAAGATCTTATGGAGTACTTGAGCTCATCAATGTCTCTTCCTTGCCTTTGTTGCTCCTCTCTCATGATTCTTTGATCTTCTCTAATTTCATGGAGGAGGATGGAATGTTCTTGGTGCTCCACCCTTAGTTGTCCCATGTTGGAACTCAATTCTCCTAGGGAGGTGTTGATTTGCTCCCAATAGTTTTGTGGAAGAAAGTGCATCCCTTGAGGTATGTCAGGGATTTCATGATGAATGGGATCTCTTGTTTGCTCCATCCTTTTCTTAGTGATGGGCTTGTCCTCATCAATGAGGATGTCTCCCTCTATGTCAATTATTTGGGTCCGGGTTCACACTTTGATCATGGTTCTTCGTGATCCATGCATTGGCATAGAACTCTTGAACCATTAAGATTCCGACTTGTTGAATGGGGTTGGTAAGAACTTCCCAACCTCTTCTTCGGATCTCATGTCGGATCTCCGGATATTTACTCTTTTTGAGTTTGAAAGGGACCTCAGGGATCACCTTCTTCATGGCTACAACTTCATAGAAGTGGTCTTGATGCACCCTTGAGATGAATATCTCCATCTTCCATGACTCGGAGGTGGAAGCTTTTGCCTTCCCTTTCCTTTTTCTAGAGGTTTCTCCGGCCTTAGGTGCCATAAATGGTTATGGAAAAACAAAAAGCAATGCTTTTACCACACCAAACTTAGAAGGGTTGCTCGTCCTCGAGCAAAAGAAGAAAGAAGAGATTAGAAGAAGAAGAAATGGAGGAGATGGAGGAGGCTTTGTGGTTCGGCCAAGGGGGAGAAGTAGTGTTTAGGTTGTGTGAAAATGAAGGAGTGAATATAGGTTTATATAGGGGTGGAGAGAGCGGTAGGGTTCGGTCATGTATGGGTGGGTTTGGGAGGGAAAGTGGTTTGAATTTGAATGGTGAGGTAGGTGGGGTTTTATGAAGGATGGATGTGAGTGATGAAGAGAATAGTGGGATTTGATAGGTGAGGGATTTTTGGGGAAGAGGTGTTGAGGTAATTGGTGAATGGGTGAAGAAGAGAGAGAGAGTGGTGGGGTAAGTGGGGATCCTGTGGGGTCCACAGATCCTGAGGTGTCAAGGAAAATTCATCCCTGCACCAAGTGGCGAGCAAAAATGCTCTTTATGCCAATTCTGGCGTTAAACACTGAGCTGGTGCCCATTTCTGGCGTTTAACGCCAGCTTCTTGCCCTTTCCTGGCATTTAACACCAGTCTGGTGCCTCTTTCTGGCGTTAAATGCCCAGAATGGTGCCAGACTGGGCGTTAAACGCCCATTTGCTGCCCTTACTGGCGTTTAAACGCCAGCAAGATTTTTCTCCAGGGTGTGCTGTTTTTCTTTCTATTTTTCATTCTGTTTTTGCTTTTTCAATTGATTTTGTGACTTTCCATGATCATCAACCTACAGAAAACATAAAATAACAAAGGAAAATAGATAAATATAACATTGGGTTGCCTCCCAACAAGCACTTCTTTAATGTCAGTAGCTTGACAGTGGGCTCTCATGGAACCTCACAGATACTCAGAGCAATGTTGGAACCTCCTAACACCAAACTTAGAGTTTGAATATGGGGGTTCAACACCAAACTTAGAAGTTGGTTGTGGCCTCCTAACACCAAACTTAGAGTTTGACTGTGGGGGCTCTGTTTGACTCTGTTTTGAGAGAAGCTTTTCATGCTTCCTCTCCATGGTAACAGAGGGATATCCCTGAGCCTTAAACACAAAGGATTCTTCATTCACTTGAATGATCAATTCTCCTCTGTCAACATCAATCACAGCCTTTGCTGTGGCTAGGAAGGGTCTGCCAAGGATGATGGATTCATCCATGCACTTTCCAGTCTCTAGGACTATGAAATCAGCAGGGATGTAATGGTCTTCAACCTTCACCAAAACATCCTCTACAAGTCCATAAGCTTGTTTTCTTGAATTATCTGTCATCTCTAGTGAGATTCTTGCAGCTTGTACCTCAAAGATCCCTAGCTCCTCCATTACAGAGAGAGGCATGAGGTTTATACTTGACCCTAAGTCACACAGAGCCTTCTTAAAGGTCATGGTGCCTATGGTACAAGGTATTGAGAACTTCCCAGGGTCCTGTCTCTTTTGAGGTAATTTCTGCCTAGACAAGTCATTTAGTTCTTTGGTGAGCAAAGGGGGTTCATCCTCCCAAGTCTCATTACCAAATAACTTGTCATTTAGCTTCATGATTGCTCCAAGGTACTTGGCAACTTGCTCTTCAGTGACATCTTTATCTTCTTCAGAGGAAGAATACTCATCAGAACTCATGAATGGCAGAAGTAAATCCAATGGAATCTCTATCGTCTCATTATGAGCCTCAGATTCCCATGGTTCCTCATTAGGGAACTCATTGGAGGCCAGTGGACGTCCATTGAGGTCTTCCTCAGTGGCGATCACTGCCTCTTCCTCCTCTCCAAGTTCGGTCATGTGGGTCATGTTAATGGCCTTGCATTCTCCTTTTGGATTCTCTTCTGTATTTCTTGGAAGAGTACTAGGAGGGAGTTCAGTAATTTTCTTGCTCAGCTGTCCCACTTGTGCCTCCAAATTCCTAATGGAGGACCTTGTTTCAGTCATGAAACTTTGAGTGGTTTTGATCAAATCAGAGACCATGGTTGCTAAGTCAGAGTGGCTCTGCTTAGAATTCTCTGTCTGTTGCTGAGAAGATGATGGAAAAGGCTTGCCATTGCTAAACCTGTTTCTTCCACCATTATTGTTGTTGAAACCTTGTTGAGGTCTCTGTTGATCCTTCTTTGAGAGATTTGGATGATTTCTCCATGAAGGATTATAGGTGTTTCCATAGGGTTCTCCCATGTAGTTCACCTCTTCCATTGATGGGTTCTCAGGATCATAAGCTTCTTCTTCAGAGGAAGCATCCTTAGTACTGCCTGGTGCAGCTTGCATTCCAGACAGACTTTGAGAGATCATATTGACTTGCTGAGTCAATATTTTATTCTGAGCCAATATGGCATTCAGAGTATCAATCTCAAGAACTCCTTTCTTCTGATTCGTCCCATTGTTCACAGGATTCCTTTCAGAAGTGTACATGAATTGGTTATTTGCAACCATTTCAATGAATTCTTGAGCTTCTGTAGGCATCTTCTTCAGATGAAGAGATCCTCCAGCAGAGCTGTCCAATGACATTTTTGGACAGTTCAGACAGACCATCATAGAAGATACCTATGATGCTCCATTCAGAAAGCATATCAGAAGGACACTTTCTGATCAATTGTTTGTATCTTTCCCAAGCTTCATAGAGGGATTCACCTTCCTTCCGTCTGAAGGTTTGGACTTCCACTCTAAGCTTACTCAATTTTTAAGGTGGAAAGAACTTTGCCAAGAAGGCATTGACTAGCTTTTCCCAAGAGTTTAGGCTTTCTTTAGGTTATGAGTCCAACCATATCCTAGCTCTATCTCTTACAGCAAAAGGGAATAGCATAAGTCTGTAGACCTCAGGGTTAACCCCATTAGTCTTGACAGTGTCACAGATTTGCAAGAACTCAGCTAAAAACTGATGAGGATCTTCCAATGGAAGTCCATGGAACTTGCAATTCTGTTGCATTAGAGAAACTAATTGAGGCTTAAGCTCAAAGTTGTTTGCTCCAATAGCAGGGATAGAGATGCTTCTCCCATAGAAGTCGGGAGTAGGTGCAGTAAAGTAACCAAGCACCTTCCTTGCATTGTTGGCATTATTGTTGTTTTCGGCTGCCATGGGTTCTTCTTGTTTGAAGATTTCTGTTAGGTCCTCTACAGAGAGTTGTGCCTTAGCTTCTCTTAGCTTTTGCTTCAAGGTCCTTTCAGGTTCAGGGTCAGCCTCAACAAGAATGCTTTTGTCTTTGCTCCTGCTCATATGAAAGAGAAGAGAACAAGAAAATATGGAATCCTCTATGTCACATTATAGAGATTCCTTGAGGTGTCAGAGGAAAAGAAAAATAGAAGGAAGAGGTAGAAGAATTCGAACTTATCAAGAAAGATTGAGTTCGAATTGTGCATTGAGGAGGAGTGTTAGTCCATAAATAGAAGGATGTTAGAAGAGGGGAAGAAATTTTCAAAAATAAATTAAAAAGATTTTAAAAAACATTTTGAAAAATACTAATTGATTTTCGAAAACTAAGTGAAATTAGAAATTAAAAAGATATGATTGAAAACTATTTTGAAAAAGATGTGATTAAAAAGATATGATTTAAAAGTTATGGTTTTAAAAAGAGATGATTGAAAAGAGATGATTGAAAAACAACTTAAAAAGATTTGATTTTAAAAATTAATAACCTGCTTAACAAGAAAGATATGATTCAGACATTAAACCTTTCTCAACAGAAAAGGCAACATACTCTGAGATGTTGAATCAAATCATTAACTGTTAGCAAGTATTTTTGAAAATGGAAAGAAATTGATTTTGAAAACATATGATTAAAAAGATATGATATGAAAAAGATTTGATTTTGAAAACTTGAAAAAAATTTGAATTGAAAACAAAATCTTCCCTCTTGTGCCATCCTGGCGTTAAACGCCCAGAATGGTATCCATTCTGGCGTTTAACGCCCAAAATGCTACCCTTTTGGGCGTTAAACGCCCAGCCAGGTACCCTGGCTGGCGTTTAAACGCCAGTTTTCCTTCTTCACTGGGCGTTTTGAACGCCCAACTTTTTCTGTGTAATTCCTCTGCTGTATGTTTTGAATCTTCAACTCTCTGTATTATTGACTTGAAAAGACACAAATAAAAAGTTTTTGGATTTTTAATAATGAGGAATAATCAAATTGAAACTAAGATCAAATAAACAATGCATGCAAGACACCAAACTTAGAAGTTTGTATACTATTGACACTAACAAAATGAGAATGCATATGAGAAACAACAAAACACTCAAGACAAGAGAATTTAAAGATCAGAACAAGGAAATCATCAAGAACAACTTGAAGATCAATTAAGACACATGAATGAATTCGAAAAAATACAAGAAGAATAGAAACATGCAATTGACACCAAACTTAAAATGAGACACTAGACTCAACAAGAAACATAAAATATTTTTGGTTTTTTATGATTTTGTAATTTTTTTTTGGATTTTTTTTTCCGAAAATTGAAAGAAAATAAGGATATCAAAATTCTTAATGAGAATTCCAGGAATCATGCAATGTTAGTCTAAAGCTTTAGTCTAAAGAAATTAGACATGGCTAGCCAAGCTTCAACAGGACATTGCATCCAAGAGCTAAATTGATGAGAATCAATCAGCTTTGGTGATGATAAGAACATCACCTTGAAACACTAGAATTCATTCTTAAGAACTCTGAAGAAAAATACCTAAGCTAAGCAACAAGATGAACCGTTAGTTGTCCAAACTCAAACAATCCCCGGCAACGGCGCCAAAAACATGGTGCACGAAATTGTGATCATCAATGGCGCCATCAACATGGTACGCTCAATTGTAATCTCAACTCTTTATCACAACTTCGCACAACTAACCAGCAAGTGCACTGGGTCGTCCAAGTAATAAACCTTACGCGAGTAAGGGTCGATCCCACGGAGATTGTTGGTATGAAGCAAGCTATGGTCATCTTGTAAATCTTAGTCAGGCAGATTCAAATGGTTATGGATGATTTATGAATAAAGCATAAAATAAAGATAGAGATACTTATGTAATTCATTGGTGAGAATTTTAGATAAGCGTATGGAGATGCTTTGTCCCTTCTGTCTCTCTACTTTCCTACTGTCTTCATCCAATCCTTCTTACTCCTTTCCATGGCAAGCTGTATGTTGGGCATCACCGTTGTCAGTGGCTACAGTCCCGTCCTCTCAGTGAAAATGTTCAACGCGCTCTGTCGCAGCACGGCTAATCATCTGTCGGTTCTCAATCATGTTGGAATAGAATCCAGTGATTCTTTTGCGTCTGTCACTAACGCCCAGCCTTCAGGAGTTTGAAGCTCGTCACAGTCATTCAATCCTTGAATCCTACTCAGAATACCACAGACAAGGTTTAGACCTTCCGGATTCTCTTGAATGCCGCCATCAATTCTAGCTTATACCACGAAGATTCTAATTAAGGAATCCAAGAGATAAACATTCAAGCCTTGTTTGCTTGTAGAACGGAAGTGGTTGTTAGGCACGCGTTCATAAGTGAGAATGATGATGAGCGTCACATAATCATCACATTCATCATGTTCATGGGTACGAATGAATATCTTAGAACAAGAATAAGCTGAATTGAATAGAAGAACAATAGTAGTTGCATTAATACTCGAGGTACAGCAGAGCTCCACACCTTAATCTATGGTGTGTAGAAACTCCACCGTTGAAAATACATAAGAACAAGGTCTAGGCATGGCCGAATGGCCAGCCCCAAAATGCGATCAAAAGATTCAAAGATCTAAAGATGATCAAAGATCCAAAGATGAAAATACAATTGCAAAAGGTCCTATTTGTAGAGAACTAGTAGCTTAGGGTTTACAAAGATGAGTAAATGACATAAAAATCCACATCCGGGCCCACTTGGTGTGTGCTTGGGCTGAGCATTGAAGCTTTCATGTGTAGAGACTTTTCTTGGAGTTAAACGCCAGCTTTTGTGCCAGTTTGGGCGTTTAACTCCCATTCTTGTGCCAGTTCCGGCGTTTAACGCCGGGCAGTTTTGAGCTGATTTGGAACGCCGGTTTGGGCCATCAAATATCGGGCAAAGTATGGACTATTATACATTGCTGGAAAGCCCAGGATGTCTACTTTCCAACTCAATTGAGAGCGCGCCAATTGGGCTTCTGTAGCTCCAGAAAATATACTTCGAGTGCAGGGAGGTCAGAATCCAACAGCATCTGCAGTCCTTTTCAGCCTCTGAATCAGATTTTTGCTCAGGTCCCTCAATTTCAGCCAAAAAATACCTAAAATCACAGAAAAACACACAAACTTATAGTAAAGTCCAGAAAAGTGAATTTTAACTAAAAACTAATAAAAATATAATAAAAACTAACTAAAACAAACTAAAAACATACTAAAAACAATGCCAAAAAGCATATAAATTATCCGCTCATCACACATTGACGCTGATTTTCACCCCATGCGTATGCGTTGCCCACGCATACGCATGGGTAAGCATGTGCATGAGGCACCGTTCCTGCACAGTTCCGGTGCAACTCTCTACCCATTGTTTTATTTTCGCGAACCCACCTGTGACACGTACGCGTCATAGACGCTTGCGCGTGGTTGCTTTTTTTAAAATTTATTATATAAAAGCAGAAGTGAATATGCAGAACTGAGAAATAACACTAGTATAAATGAGATGAAAATAATAAAAAGGGAAGATCATACCATGGTGGGTTGTCTCCCACCTAGCACTTTTGTTTAACGTCCTTAAGTTGGACGATCTATGAGCTTAGTCCTTTTCTTGTGTTGGATCCTTTAAGAGGAAGATCTCCAGCTCCTTATTGCTCTTCATCTTCTCACCATGATATAGCTTCAAGCGGTGGCCATTTACCTTGAAGAAGGTGGGGTTTGACGGATGACACAAGTGGAAGACTCCATAAGGCTCAGCCTTCTCCACCCTGTAGGGTCCTTCCCACCTTGATCTCAACTTTCCTAGCATGAGTCTCAGCCTTGAGTTATAGAGGAGGACTAAATCCCCAACCCTAAACTCTCTTCTCTTAATATTCTTGTCATGCACCGCCTTCACCTTTTCCTTGTAGAGCCGTGGTTCTCATACACCTCTAGTCGAAGGCATTCTAATTCCTGTAGTTACAGCTTCCTTTCAATGCCGACTCCCCCCCCCCCAATCCTAAGTTGCATTCTTTCACTGCCCAGCATGCCTTGTGTTCCACCTCCACTGGAAGATGACAAGCCTTTCCATAGACGAGGTGGAACGGACTCATTCCGATGGGTGTCTTGTATGCAGTCCGATAAGCCCAAAGCGCATCTGCCAGTCGAGCACTCCAGTCCTTTCTGTGAGGCTTCATAATTTTCTCTAATATGCGCTTGATCTCCCTATTCGACACCTCCGCTTGTCCATTGGTATGGGGATGGTAAGCTGTCGCCACTTTGTGAATGATACCATGCTTTTTCAATAGACCTTTCAATCTCCTGTTACAAAAATAAGTGCTTTGATCACTCACAATTACTCGTGGTGATCTAAAGCGACATATAATATTATTTCAAACAAAAGATACAACAACGTTAGCATCATCAGTACGGGTAGGAATTTCTTCCACCCATTTAGACACATAATCAATAGCTAATAATATGTATAAGAAACCTTTAGAGTTTGGAAATGGACCCATGAAGTCAATACCCCAAACATAAAAAATCTCACAGAACAAAGTAAGTTATTGGGCATCTCATCCCTCTTGGATATATTCCCAAACCTTTGGCATTGGGAGCAAGAGTCACAATATATGCTAGCATCTTTAAAAAGTGTGGGCCACCAGAATCCACAGTCTAAGATTTTTCTAGCAGTTCTTTAAGGTCCAAAATGTCCACCACTCTCAAAAGAGTGGCAGGCCTCTAAAATTGATTGGAATTCTGATTTTGGTACACACCTTCAGATTATTTGGTCAGCACCACATCTCTATAAATATGGGTCATCCCATATATAATATTTGGACTCGCTTTTCAACTTGTCTCTATGATGCTTAGTAAAATTAGGAGGAAAGGTACGACTAACCAAATAATTAGCTACAGGTGCATACCAAGGAATCACCTCAAATACTGCTTGCAAGCTATCAAGTGGAAAAGCATCATTGATAGGAGTGGAGTCATTTTTAATATGTTCAAGGCGACTTAAGTGGTCCGCCACTAAGTTTTGAGAACCACTCATATCTTTGATTTCTGTTCATACCCTGGGTCGAGTTGTCCGACCCGAGATGTTCGACAGACAAAGCGACCGACCTCTTTAAGTCAGGACAACCCAACCTCTTCTCAAATAGCTCGGCCAAATCACAGGAAAGCCCAAACAAAGGGCCCAAATAGAGGAACACATCCCAAATCCAAGGGCAACCCAAGCCTACAGGGAGAAGGGCGGTTCCCTTGAAGATAAGATGACCTCACCTCAAGATAAGATAAGGATAAGATAAGATAAGATAACTAACTTATCTTATCCACAAAAGGTCACATCTCACCATTATAAATACACTGGAGCACCCGGTATAACTCATACTCTGATTCTACTCAATACCTGCTTAATACCCTTGCTAACTTAAGCATCGAAGTCCCTTGCAGGTAGCCCCCACCCTCCGGGGACGAAGGATCAACACCATCACCAAGTCCAACAAGTCAGACACACCAGCTCCGGCCGCTATACACCTGCCGGACACGTCGGCTCCGACCAGCACAGAAGATCTCGTCCGAGATTGACCTACAGTTTCAGGTAACCCTCGGAACATTGGCGCCGTTGTTGGGGAACCTGGAAGTCATCCCATCACCATGGCGGACGACCATGACAACGACCACGATTCAGGTCTGGAAGATAGAACACCGCACAAGAATGCGGATGTCACGCTACAAGATACCCCAAAAACCAACAAGGACAAAGACTCACCAAATTCTGGGGCAATAGAAGCGCTCCTAGATCGCCTAAAATAACTTGAAAAAGAAACCCAACAACAACGAGAAATCGGAAAAGATCTACAAAGAGAGGTGCGGCGACGTCGAGAATTGGAAGAAAAACTACAGCAATTGGAAGCCGATCTTAAATTAAAAGTCCCCCGGGCCAATCCTGAAGAAAATTGACGCAAAGAGCAAGACCCGTTCACCAGAGAAATCATGAAAACCAAAATTCCAAAAGACTTCAAACTCCCAGATATGACCCTATATGATGGCACCACGGACCCCAACCACCACCTCAGCAACTTCAGAAGCAGAATGTACCTTACCGACGCCCCAGATGCTGTTCGTTGTAAAGCCTTTCGAACAACTCTCACAAAGACAACAATCCGATGGTTCGACAACCTACTCCCAAAGTCCATCTCAAGCTTTAATGACCTAGCTAAAAAATTCCTAGCCAGATTCTCCACTCAGAAAGATAAGGCCAAGCACGCCCCCAGCTTACTAGGGATCAAACAAGGAGATCGGGAGAGCCTCCGCAACTACATGGAAAGATTTAACAAAACGTGCATGGACATACAAAGTTTACCAACAGAAGCCGCCATCATGGGACTCATCAACGGCCTGCAAGAAGGACCTTTTAGCCAATCTATATCAAAGAAGTACCCGACCTCCTTAGACGAAGTACAGGAACGAGCAAAAAAATATATCAACATGGAAGAAAATGCTCGGTTAGGAGAGACCTCAAAATTGGGGACCTCCTACCGAGACAAAGACAAGGAATCCAAGAGAAAAGAAGATCGACAAGGGGAGAAAATAAAAAAATACCACAATTACACTCCTCTCAGGGCATCCCTGGTCGAGATATACAAAGAAGTCTGCCATACAGAAAAAATCCCCCCAGCTCGGCCACTCAATGGAAAAAAGGGAGGAGGAAACCAAAAGGAATATTGTGAATACCATCGAGTCCGTGGACACTCCACAAACGAATGCATCAACTTAAAAAATATCATAGAGAAATTAGTGAGAGAAGGAAAATTAGATCGATTTCTGGCCACCCGAGATAATGATCAAAGAAAGAGACGAAGGGATGAAGATACCGAGCGAACTGAACAATCGCCTCGGACACCAGAGAGACATGTCCACATGATACATGGCGGATTCGCAGGAGGTGGGATCTCCAAATCATCTCGCAAAAGCTATCTCAAAGAAGTATATCATGTCGAGGGAAAGGAGGAAGCACTCAACATCCCGGCAATAATATTCACTAAAGAGGACGCCTCCGGCATCATCTCAGGACACGACGATCCCATGGTCATCACCATCATATTGGCAAATGCCAATCTACACCGCACCTTAATAGACCAAGGGAGTTCCGCCGATATCTTATTAAAAACAGCCTTCGATAAACTCGGCTTAGAAGAGAAAGAACTTAAAGCATATCCAAACAGTCTGTTCGGACTAGGAGATACCCCGGTTCAACCGCTGGGATACATACCACTACATACAACCTTCGGAAAAGAGAACCAATCCAGGACCCTCAGAATAGACTACATCGTGGTCGATGTAAGTTCAGCTTACAATGCTCTCATAGGTCAGACAACACTCAACCAACTTGGTGCAATAGTCTCGACCCCACACCTATGTATGAAATTCCCCACTACGAAAGGAATAGCCACAATAAAAGCAAATCAAAAGATGGCATGTCACTGTTATAACGAAAGCCTAAATCTCAGAGGCAGGGGAGAAGAGTTCCACACAATCGGGCTGGCGGAGCCTAACAACGAGAAGAGCTTCGTCCACAACCAGAAGGTGCGATAGAGAAGATTCAGATCGGGGATACTTCGGGAAAAAAACCAATATCGGCACGATCTTAAGAGAAGATTCAAAAGAATTACTAATACAATTCTTACGAGATAATGTTGATCTCTTCGTGTGGAAAGCCGCAGACATGCCAGGAATAGACCCTAAGCTAATGAGCCATAAGTTGGCAGTCTATCCAGGATCTCGGCCGGTACAGCAGAGACGAAGAAAACTCGGGCCAGAGCGTTCCCAGGCTGTGGAAGAGCAAGTACAAGCACTACTGGAAGCAGGATTCATAAGAGAAGTCAAATACCCACTACGGCTAGCCAACGTCGTCTTGGTGAAAAAATCAAATGGGAAGTGGCGAATGTGCACCGATTACACCGATCTCAACAAAGCTTGTCCAAAAGATCCATATCCACTCCCAAGTATTGACGCTCTGGTAGATGCTTCCTCCGAATATAGATATCTCTCGTTTATGGACGCTTACTCGGGGTACAACCAAATCCCATGTACCCACCAGATCAAGAAAAGACCCCATTCTTAACACCGAAAGCAAACTACTGCTACATTGTGATGCCTTTCGATCTCAGAACGCAGGAGCTACTTATCAAAGGCTAATGAATAAAGTCTTCTCGGATCACATCGGAAAGGTCATGGAAGTCTACGTGGACAACATGCTAATAAAAACACAAAGCGAAGAGACATTATTGTTCGATCTGGCCCAAGTGTTCGACACCATAAGAAAGCATGACATGTGACTCAATCCCGCAAAATGCACCTTTGCAGTAGAGGCGGGCAAATTCTTAGGTTTCATGCTCCCACAAAGAGGAATTGAAGCAAATCCAGACAAGTGTCAGGCCATACTCAACATGAAGAGCCCAACCTGTGTCAAAGAAGTACAGCAACTCAATGGGAGATTGGCCGCCCTATCCCAATTCCTAGCAGGAGCTGCGATAAGATCTCTCCCCTTCTATGCTACTTTAAGAAAGGGAAAACAGTTCGAATGGACAACAGAATATGAGCAAGCCTTCCAAGACCTTAAGAAGTTCTTAGGACGGCCACCTATCCTATCTCGACCACGAGAAGGAGAACCACTCATATTATATCTCGCAGTAGGAAGCCGGGCAATAGCCTCAGCACTAGTTGGAGAAGACGAGAATGGACAACAACCTATATACTTCATCAGCAAAGCACTACAGGGATCCGAGCTGAACTATCAGAAAATAGAAAAATTCGCCTATACTCTCATTTTAACATCCCGACGACTCCACCCTTACTTCCAGGCTCACACCATTAAGGTTCGAACTAACCAGCCCCTAAAAGGAATATTGCAGAAAACAGATTTAGCAGGCAGAATTTTACAATGGGCAGTCGAGCTGTCAGAATTCGACCTCCAATATGAAGCTCGGATGGCCATCAAATCACAGTATTTGGCCGACTTTATCGCAGAATTCACAGATATCCTGGAAACCCTCACAGAATGGAATCTCTATGTGGACGATTCTTCAAATAAAATTGGAAGCGGCGCAGGAATAATAATAGAAAGCAACCAAGAAACCCAAGTCGAGCTCTCCCTCAAGTTCGGGTTCCCGGCTTCAAATAACCAGGCGGAATACGAAGCATTGTTAGCTGGGTTGAAGCTGGCTGAAGAGGTGGGAGCTCAAAAACTCAACATTTACAGCGATTCACAATTGGTCACATCACAAATAACAGGGAGCTACCAAGCCAAAGATCCCATCATGAAAAAGTATTTGGATAAGACCAAGGAATAGCTCGGACAAATCGGGGAATATAAGATCTGCCACATCCCCCGCGAACAAAATGCCCGAGCTGACGCACTCTCGAAACTAGCCAGCACCAAACCAGGCGGCAACAATAGAAGTCTCATCCAGGAAATATTACAAAACCCGTCAATCTCGGAAGAAGAAAAAGTCCTAGCCATAGAAAACCAGGACCAAGGATGGATGACCCCCATAATCAACTACCTCAAAACAGGAACACTCCCCACAGAAGAAAAGGAGGCAAAGAGGCTAAAAAGGGAGGCACAGTACTACACCATCATAAACAACAGCCTATACAAAAGAGGGATCTCAGTACCATTATTAAAATGCGTACCGACCCCCCACACAAAGGAAGTGTTAGAAGAAGTACACGGCGGAATTTGTGGCAATCATCTCGGAGCGCGGGCCCTCATCAAAAAAGTACTCCGAGCAGGGTTCTATTGGCCGACATTACAGAAAGAAGCCACAGAATTTGTAAAGACATGTCCACCATGTCAGAAACATGCCAACTTTCACATTGCTCCGCCAGAAGAGCTCATCAGCGTGACTTCTCCTTGACCGTTTGCAAAATGGGGACTCGATCTTCTCGGCCCCTTTCCCCAGGGATCAGGACAAGTTAAATTTCTCATAGTAGGGGTAGACTACTTTACAAAATGGATCGAGGCAGAACCCCTAGCTAACGCCACCGCCCAAAGAAGCCGAAAATTCCTATATAGAAACATCGTTACAAGGTTCGGAGTTCCATATTCAATAACCACAGACAATGGCACTCAATTCACAAATGTAGGCTTCAGAAAACTAGTAGCTGACTTGAATATAAAGCACCAGTACACCTCCGTCGAACATCCACAAGCCAATGGACAGGCCGAAGCCGCCAACAAAGTCATATTGGCCGGAATAAAACGGAGATTACAAGATGCAAAGGGAGCCTGGGCAGAAGAGCTTCCACAGGTCCTATGGGCATATCGAACGACGCCACATTCTACCACAAAAGAATCCCCCTTCTGGTTAGCATACGGAACAGAGGCAATGATCCCAGTAGAGATTGAGGAAAGATCGCCTAGAGTAGTTCATTACAATGAGGGAGCAAACTCCCAACTTCAGAGGGAAGAGCTCGACCTACTACCTGAAATCCAAGAAAGAGCTCGAATCAGGGAGGAAGCTCTAAAGCGCCGAATGGCTTCCAGATATAATCAAAAGGTAGTACCGAGAAGTTTTACAGAGAATGATCTTATCCTAATCCGAAATGATATTGGAACAACTCGACCAGGAGAAGGAAAGCTGGCAGCAAACTGGAAAGGACCCTACCGAGTTATAGAAGTACTTGGGAAGGGCTACTACAGACTGTCCGAACTCGATGGACGAGAGCTTCCCAGATCATGGCACGCCTGCAACCTAAGAAGGTATTACAGTTAGAAAAGGTAAAGGATCTCAATTGGATGCACTCTTTTTCCTGAAAAGGTTTTTTAATGAGGCACCAGGTTGAGACCTAGACACTATCTGACTTAAAAGGATGAAAAAATTCCCACATGTATATATTTTGCACTTTTCTTTGAATGAAATTTATTTAGATATTCTACAAGATTTTAAGACGCATTAATCTGAAGTATTCATCCTCCGATTATAAAGCAACAGATCGGCAGAAAGTGAAAAACAATTTCACTGCACGATCACGATAAAGATAACCGTCCGATAAAGGTGAAAACGCGATTCACCCAAAAGACGATCTAAAGATGCCAACCACTTTCTACAAATCGGCAAAGATGAACACAGAATAATGTAAGAATTTATCGAAAGCAATCCAAAAAAGAGCCTGACGAGGCCTTACGGATAGCTAAAATAATAACTTAAAGACTGGCCGACGTTCAGAAGTCGGACCAAGTCAACCCAAGTTATAAGTAACCCCTGGAAAGAGGTCTGGCCAACCCTATTAAAGAGGATTACTTTAACTTAAGAAGAGATCGACCTAACGAAGTCGGTTTCCTACAAAACAAAGTTATAAAAGTAATCCCTGAAAGAGAGCTGACAAAGGTCCAAGAAAGAGGATTACAAAAATAACTTAAGAAGAGATCGACCTAACGAAGTCGGTTTTCTACAAAACAAAGTTATAAAAATAATCCCTGAAAGAGACCTGACAAAGGTCCAAGAAAGAGGATTACAAAAATAACTTAAGAAGAGATCGACCTAATGAAGTCGGTTTCCTACGAAAACAAAGTTATAAAAAGTAATCCCTGAAAGAGACCTGACAAAGGTCCAAGAAAGAGGATTACATAAATAACTTAGAAAGAGATCGACCTAATGAAGTCGGTTTCCTACGAAAACAAAGTTATAAAAGTAATCCCTCAAAGAAACCTTATCAAGGTCCAAGAAAGGGGATTACAGAAATAACTTAGAAGGGACCAACGCAAAAGAATCGGTTACGGAGCGTCAAAAATGCGTACAAAGGCGAGAAAACCGAGAAACAAATCGGACCCACATAGACACAAACTCAAAGGAGAAGATAAAATAAAAGTCAAAAACCTTGATATAATCTATAAAGTTAAAAAAGCCTAGGCGGCCATCAACACCTACTATGATAGCGAGCTACTTTTGTTTTTCAAAATAAAAGTTGCTAAAACAAGCAACTAGAGACCGTCAGCAAAATAAACAAAGTTTTAAAAAGCCCACAAGCCGGGCCAGCTACATAAATATCGAGAAAGAGATCAGCAAGCATCAGGAGCCTTCTTGGCAGCTTCAGGACAAGGAGAAGGAGGGCGAGTCTGAATAGGCACAGCATCTATAGTTCTATCCTCCCGGTTCAGAACCTGGCAATCCGAATCAGGTGCAACCGGAGGAACAGAAGAGTACGACACTTTGGCAGAGGACACAGGGGGAGGATCAGCATCATCATCAACCTCGTCATCAGGGACAATCTTGCCATCCCTAACAACGTTGTCCAGGCTGAAAAGGGCGAGATCGGCCTCGGGAGCAATGACCCGAACTTGCTCGTTCAAGTTCTCGTAAGCAGCAGTTACGCTGCCAACAAGATGACCTTGGAGCTCAGAATAATCTTCCCGGGCATTGTCCAACTCCCCCTCAGACGCATCACCTCCCGATAAGTCGTAACGTAACTCTCCTTATGCATCAGGGCTGTGTCCTCGGCCAACCTCAAAGAAGCTGCCAGTGAAAGGGAACTAGCCTTCCCATTCTCTAGATCCTTCTCTAACTTGGTCACCTTTAATTCAAGTTCCTCCTTCAGCCCCTTCATCTGGTCAAACTCCTGCTTTGCCTCCTCCATAAATGCTTTGGTAGCATGGAGGGGAAGATTCTGAGTAGTCCGGTGTATAGCAGCCGTCATATATGCCATCTGTACGTGATTTTGGGCCATAAATTTCAAATGATGGAGGATGGACACATCGTCCATGGAGAGGGTACCATAGGGACCGATTTGCTGATCCACAAATTCAATGGCATTAAAGTCGGGAGCATTGAGTTCGAAAGGCTCAGCTATTTTCTGTTTTATATTGGGAGGAGCAACAGAAGGAGCAGCAGAAGTAGGGTAAGGATCCACCAGACGAACTCAGGGAGTAGGGATCACCTTCTTCACCCCAAGAGAACTCGGCACAGACGGCTTCACGTGCACTTGAGAGGATCCTTCCCCAGCCGCCTTGGCCGAGATGTTTTTGGCAGCAGTCGCCCTCTGCGCTCTTTTAAAAGCTTTCATGGATTCATTATTCTTCATCGCCTCTGCAAATAAAACAAAAATTAAGCTACAAGTCGGAAAAGACAGTTACGAGTAATATAGAACAGATAAAAAAGGAAACACTAAATACCCAGCTCAGTTTGAAGAAGAGAGGGATTGGTTAGAAATTTCTTTGTGTCGAGATGGGGAGGCTGACCCTAGTGTTCTTCCAAGACAGTCACAAAGGCTCGCTCGGTCTCATCCAACATTTCCCACGTATATCGGGACACCTCACATCTTTTTGCCATTCCAAGGGAAAAGCAGGCTCGTCATTTTCATCCAGAAAGAAGGGCCGAGCTCCTTCAACAGCTCGGACCTTGAAAAATTAGTTTTTAAAATCACGGAATAACTCGTCAAACATGGAAAAAACCTTCTTTCCCTGGGTAGATCGAAAGGAGACCCAACCTGCCTTCTTTTTTACCACTTCAGGCTTAGTCAAGACAAACAGATAGAAAAAGAGAGATTGCGAGGTAGGGATACCAAAGCCATTGCACAACAATTGAAAGATTTTTATGAAACCCCAGGAATTAAGGTGAAGTTGAGAGGGGGCGACATTACAGGACCATAAAAGGTCGGTTTCAAATTTAGTAAAAGGAAGGGTGATACCCAGCTGATCAAAGAAAAAGTCATAAACATAGAAAAAATGGCGATCATCAACAACCCGAGTAGAGAAGCAAACTCTCTCATCAGAAGAGGGAGGGACAAGCTCATAGTTCTTTTCATCGCCAGGATTACTACAGACACTATGAATCTGCCTAAGCTGCGCGTAAAACTCAGAATCAACCAGAGAGACACACATAAGAACCATCGAGTCCACCCAATCGGCCATACCCTCAGGAACATGGGAAGGCATCTCTACAACGTTATTTCGGGAAGACATGAGGCCAACTAAATCCTACAAAAAGAAAAGAAGAACGGATTACTTAAAAACATCTCGGACGAGGGGCAAAACATCTCGACGGGCAGATAAACAGCAAAGGAAAACCCCAAGACTCAAGCCAAAAAAGTCCTGGGGCATCCCTTGGAGGCAATAACAAAGTAATATTTTCAAGCTATTTCTATAGCTTACGTCCCAGCACTCATCAAAAAGAAAATAAAGTCCCAAAGGAAGTAAAAACACAAAATCACCACCTTTCTACAGTTTATCAGCAAAAAGCATTGCTTCTACAGTTTATCAGCAAAAGGCATTATCAAAACACCAAAAATGCCAAACAAAAAAATAGCAAAGACGCAAACTTTTTTTCGGAATCAAGCAAAGAACCATCACCAAAGGCACAAGCAGAAATGGCGACAACATGCAAAAATCCTAAAAGAAAAAGATTCAAGCAACAAGAAAAAAGATTCGCACCAAAAATGAAGAAATTCCAAAGCACGCAACAATCAGGCATGGTAAAAGCAGAAAGACCCAAAAAACTTCCTCTGAGCAAAATGCAAACTTTCCACATATAAGGAAACAGAAGAAAGAAAAATGGAACCTGGAGAAAGCAGAAGAAAACCTCGAAAGAAAGCCGAAGGACAGAAGAAAAGCCACCCCTCGAAAGTGGAGAGCTACAAAGGAGAAAAGCTGGAGATCACCCTCTTCCACAGAGAGCAGCGACAGAACAGGTGGGAGAAACTACGAAAGAAACAGAAAATGAGAGAGTAAAGGGAGACGTTACGAAGAAAGAGTGAAGAAGAGAAACCATTTTTTGATTGAGAAATTCAAAATAAAATACCAAGAGAAAACGGGGCAATTAATGCCAATTAAATGCAGATATTAAAACCCTCTCACGTTCCCAAAAAAAAGCGCTGATATAAAAACGCGCGCTTTTAGAGGAAAACGTTCTACATTCAAAAGCTGCTACAAAGGAATCGACAAAATGCTTGAGTTCGGCTTCACCAAAGAAGGACTGAAGTCAAAGACTCGACCTCAAGGAATACCGAGCACAAGCAGGGGCACTGTTCATACCCTGGGTCGAGTTGTCCGACCCGGGATGTTCGACAGACAAAGTGGCCGACCTCTTTAGGTCAGGACAACCCGACCTCTTCTCAAAGAGCTCGGCCAAGTCACAGGAAAGCCCAAACAAAGGGCCCAAATAGAGGAACACGTCTCAAATCCAAGGGCAGCCCAAGCCTATAGGGAGAAGGGCGGTTCCCTTGAAGATAAGATGACCTCACCTCAAGATAAGATAAGGATAAGATAAGATAACTAACTTATCTTATCCACAGAAGGTCACATCTCACCATTATAAATATACTGGAGCACCCAGGTATAACTCATACTCTGATTCTACTCAATACCTGCTTAATACCCTTGCTAACTTAAGCATCGGAGTCCCTTGCAGGTACCCCCCACCCTCCGGGGACGAAGGATCAGCACCATCACCAAGTCCAACAAGTCGGACACACCAGCTCCGGCCGCTATACACCTGCCGGACACGTCGGCTCCGACCAGCACAGAAGATCTCGTCCAAGATCGACCTACAGTTTCAGGTAACCCTCGAAACAATTTCTAAATCAAATTCTTGCAACAGCAGTATCCAACGGTTAACCTTGGTTTAGACTCTTTCTTAGCTAACAGATATTTTAAGGCTGCATGGTTTGAATATACTACCACCTTAGTTCCAAGTAAATAAGCTCTGAATTTATCAAGAGCAATGACAATAGCTAATAGCTCTTTTTCAGTGGTAGTATGATGAGCGGATAATTTATACACTTTTTGGCATTGTTTTTAGGTAGTTTTTAGTTTGTTTTAGTTACTTTTTAGTGTAATTTTATTAGTTTTCATGCAAAAATCACATTTCTGGATTTTACTATGAGTTTGTGTGTTTTTCTGTGATTTCGGATATTTTCTGACTAAAATTGAGGGAACTGAGCAAAAATCTGATTCAGAGGCTGAGAAAGGACTGCAGATGCTGTTGGATTCTAACCCTCCTGCACTCTAAGTGGATTTTCTGGCGCTACCAAAGCCCAATTGACACGCTCTTAATTGCGTTGGAAAGTAGACATCTTGGGCTTTCCAGAAATGTATAATAGTTCATAGTTTTCCCGAGATTTGATGGCTCAAACAGGTATCCAAACGCCCACCAGAGACCTTTTTCTGGCGTAAAACGCCAGAACTGGCACCAAAGCTGGAGTTAAACACCCAAACTGGCACCAAAGCTGGCGTTTAACTCCAAGGATGGCCTATGCACGTGAAAGCTTCAAAGCTTAGCCTAAACACACACCAAGTTAGCCCCGAAAGTGGATTTCTGCACTATCTACTCATTTTCTATAAACCTAGTTTAGTAGTTTAGTATAAATAACACTTTTTACTATTATATTGATATCTTTGGACCACTTTTCGATCCTTTGATTAGGTCTTCTTCCCCAATTTTTGAATTCTTATGCCATTTGGGAGACTGGCCATTCGGCCATGCCTAGACCTTTTTCTCTTATGTATTTTCAACGGTGGAGTTTCTACACCTCATAGATTAAGGTGAGGAGCTTTGCTGTTCCTCATAAATTAATGCAAGTACTATTATTTTTCTTTTAATTCACGCCTACTTCTTCCCTAAGATATACTCTTGTGCTTAATTCAGTTAAGTCAGACTGAAGGGGTGACCTGTGACAATCACCCACTATCTTCAATACTCGCTTAGCCAAGATCTGCGTGCCTGACAACCACAAAGCGGTCTACATGATGTTCAATGTAGTCATTAGATGCCAGTCGGAGTATACTCTCTTGGGTCTTTGATCCACGGATTCGCATCGTCTCTCCTGACAACAGAGCATCCGACCCCGTGATTAGGATCTTCGTGGTATAGGCTAGAATTAATAGACAGCATTCCTAATATCCGAAAAGTCTAAACCTTGTCTGTGGTATTCCGAGTAGGACCTGGGAAGGGATGACTGTGAGGAGCTTTAAACTCGTGAATGTGAGGCGCAGTGACAGTGTGCAAAAGGATCAATGGATCTTATTCCGACACAAGTGAGAACCGACAAATGATTAGCCCGCGGTAGCTGTGCCTGGTATTTTTCATTCGAGACGAGAAATCCGACAGTTGATTAGCCGTACAGAAACCCTAGCTGGACCATTTTCACTGAGAGGATCATACAGCTTGCCATGGAAGGAAAGACGCATGATTGGATGAATGCAATATGAAAGCAGAGGTTCAGAGGCAATAAAGCATCTCCAAACGCTTATCTGAAATTTCCACAATGAATTACATAAGTATCTCTATTTTATTTTATGTTTTATTTATCTATTAATTATCAAAATCTCATAACCATTTGAATCCGCCTGACTGAGATTTACAAGATAATCATAGCTTGCTTCAAGCCGACAATCTCCCTGGGATCGACCTTTACTCACGTAAGGTATTACTTGGACGACCCAGTGCACTTACTGGTCAGCTATGTGGAGCTGTGAAAAGTGTGAATCACAATTTCGCATACCAAGTTTTTTGCGCCGTTGCCGGGGATTGTTCAAGTTTGGACAATTGATAGTTTATCTTGTTGCTTAGATTGGGTAATTTTTATTTTTATTTTCGAAAAAAATAAAAAAATTCATGCATTGTGTTCTTCTATGATCTTCAAGTTGTTCTTAATGATTTCCTTTGTTCGATCTCATGATTTTCCTGTTTTGTGTTTTATGTTGTTTTTCATATGCATTTTCAAAATCATAGTATTTGAACATTCAAAATTTCTTAGTTTGGTGTTTTGCATGTCTTTCTTTTTAAAAAAATTTCAAAAATATGTCATTGATGTTCATCATGATCTTCAAAGTGTTCTTGGTGTTCATCTTGACATTCAAAGTGTCATTGCATGCATTACTTGTTTTGATCTTATATTTTTATGTTTTACTTCATTTTGTTGTTTTTCTCTCTCTTCATTAAAAAAGTCAAAAAATAAAAAAAATTATATTTTCAAGTAAATAATACAGAGAAATGAAGGTTCAGAACATAAGGCAGAAGAATCACAAAGAAAAAGAGCTCACTGGCGTCAAAACACCAGTAAAGAGGCACTTTGGGCGTTAAACGCCAGAATGGCTACCATTATGGGCGTTAAACGCCAGAATGGCTACCATTATGGGCGTTTAATGCCAGTAAAGCTATCATTCTGGGTGTTAAACGCCAGAAATGGCAGTATTCTGGGCGTTTACAAAAATGCCCAGTAAAGAAGGATTTCCGGCGTTTACCTGGCTGGGCGTTAAACGCCCATAGAGGTAGCATTCTGGGCGTTAAACGCCAGAATGGATAGCATCCTGGGCGTTTAACGCCAGGATGACACAAGGGAGGTAATTTTGTTTCCAATTTGATTTTTTTCAATTTTTCATATTTTAATTCATAACTTTTTGCATCAAACATATTTTAAACTTTCATTTTTCATTTTTCTTTTAATGTTTTTGAAAAATTTCAAACTAATTTTTCAAAAATCTTTTACTTAATCTTATCTCATATTTTCAAAAATCCTTGCTAACAATTAATGTTTTGATTAAAAAAATTGCAAGTTTGTTACTTTCTTGTTAAGAAAGGATCAATCTTTAAATTTTAGAATAATATCTTTTAATTTCTTGTTAGTCAAGTTATCTTTTTTTAAAAATCAAATATTTTTCAATCATATCTTTTCAATCATATCTTTTTAAAAAAATCAAATCTTTTTCAATCATATCTTTTTTTCAATCAAATCTTTTTCAATCATATCTTTTCAAATTTTGATTTCAAAATCTTTTTTCTAACTTCTTATCTTTTCAAAATTATTTTCAAATCTTTTTCAACTAATTACTATTTCTTATCTTTTTCAAAACCACCTAACCACTTTTCCACTTCCAATTTTCGAAAATCACTAACCACTTTTTTAAAAATCTTTTTAATTAACTAATTGTTTTAATTTCAATTTTTGAAAACTCTTTCTCTCTCTCTCTCTCTCTCTCATCTTTTTCTATTTATTTGCTAACACTTCTCTTCCACTTATAATTCGAACCTTCTCTCTCCCTCTGTATTTGAATTCTTCTCATTCTCTCTCTACCTCATTCTTCTATTCTTCTTTTTTGCTGACACCTCAAGGAATCTCTATACTGTGACATAGAGGATTCTACTACTCCCTTTTGTTCTCTTCTTTTTCATATGAGCAAAAATAGGGATAAAAACATTCTTGTTGAAGCTGATCCTGAACCTGAAAGGACTCTGAAGAAGAAGCTAAGAGAAACTAAAGCACAACACTCCAGAGAGGACCTTACAGAGAATTTCGAAAAAGAAGCAGACATGGCAGACGAACCCAACAACAATGCTAGAGATTCAAGGAAGATGCTTGGTGACTATAATGCTCCAACTTCCAACTTCTATGGAAGAAGCATCTCAATTCCTGCCATTGGAGCAAACAACTTTAAGCTTAAGCCTCAATTAGTTTCTCTAATGCAGCAGAATTACAAGTTTCATGGACTTCCATCGGAAGATCCTCATCAGTTCTTAGCTGAATTCTTACAGATCTGTGATACCGTCAAGACCAATGGGGTTGATCCCAAGGTCTACAGACTCATGCTTTTCCCCTTTGCTGTAAGAGACAAAGCTATGACATGATTGGACTCATAATCTAGAGAAAACTTGAACTCTTGGGACAAGCTGGTCAATGCTTTCTTGACCAAATTCTTTCTACCTCAAAAGATGAGCAAACTCGGAGTGGAAGTCCAAACCTTCAAACAGAAGGAAAGTGAATCCCTCTATGAAGCTTGGGAAAGATACAAGCAATTAACCAAAAGGTGTCCTTTTGACATGCTTCCAAAATGGAGCATCATATGTATATTCTATGATGGTCTATCTGAATTATCTAAGATGTCATTGGACCATTCTACTAGTGAATTTCTTCATCTAAAAACCCCTACAGAAGCCCTTGAACTCATTGAGATGGTTACAAATAACCAGTTCATGTACACTTCTGAAAGAAATCCTGTGAATAATGGGATGACTCAGAAGAAAGGAGTTATTGAGATTGATACTCTGAATACCATATTGGCTCAGAACAAAATATTGACCCAGCAAGTCAATATGATTTCTCAGAATCTGACTGGATTACAAGCTACATCCGGCAGTGCTAAAGAAGCCTCCTCTGAAGGAGAATCTTATGACCCTGAGAATCCTGCAATGGAAGAGGTGAATTACATGGGAGAATCCTATGAAAACACCTATAATCCTTCATGGAGAAATCATCCAAATTTCTCATGAAAGGATCAACAGAAGCCTCAACAAGGCTTCAATAACAATAATGGTGGGAGAAATAGGTTTGGCAATAATAGCAAACCTTTTCCATCATCTTCTCAGCAACAGACAGAGAATTCTGAGCAGAGCCTCTCTGGCTTAGCAAACATAGTCTCTGATCTATCTAAGACCACTCTCAGTTTCATGAATAAAACAAGGTCCTCCATAAGAAATTTGGAGGCACAAGTGGGTCAGCTGAGTAAAAGAGTTATTGAAACTCTTCCTAGTACTCTCCCAAGCAATACAGAAGAGAATCCCAAAAGAAAGTGCAAGGCCATAACTATAACCAAAATGGCCGAACATGGAGAGAGTGAAAAGGCAATGATTCCCAGCAAGGAAGACCTCAAGGGACATCCACTGACTAATAATAAGTTCCCTATTGAGGAACCAGAGGAATCTGAGGCTTATACAGAGACCACAGAAATTCCACTGAACTTACTTTTGCCATTCATGAGCTCTGATGAGTATTCTTCCTCTGAAGAGGGCGAAGACACTGTTGAAGAGCAAGTTGCTCAGTATCTAGGAGCAACTATGAAGCTGAATGCCAAGTTATTTGGTAATGAGACTTGGGAGGATGAACCTCTATTCAATGAACTGAATACATGGATTCAGCAGACATTGCCTCAAAAGAAACCAGATCCCAGAAAGTTCTTAATACCTTGCACGATACGCACCATGAACTTTGAAAAGGCTCTGTGTGACCTGGGGTCAGGTATCAACCTCATGCCACTCTCTGTTATGGAAAAACTAGGGATCTTTGAGGTACAAGCTACAAGAATCTCACTAGAGATGGCAGACAAATCAATGAAACAGGCTTATGAACTTGTGGAGGATGTCTTAGTGAAGGTTGAAGGCCTTTATGTCCCTGCTGACTTCATAATCCTAGATACTGGGAAGAATAAGGATGAATTCATCATCCTTGGAAGACCCTTCCTAGCCACAACAAGGGTTGTGATTGATGTGGATAGAGGGGAGTTAGTCCTTCAATTAAATGAGGACTACCTTGTGTTTAAGACTCAAGGATCTTCTTCTGTAAACATGGAGAAGAAGCATGAAAAGCTTCTCTCAATATAGAGTCAGACAGAGCCCCACACTCAACTTCTAAGTTTGGTGTTGGGAGGCCACAATCATGCTCTAAGTATCTGTGAAGCTCTGTAAGAGCTTCCTATCAAGCTATTGACATTAAAGAAGCGCTTATTGGGAGGCAACCCAATTTTATTTATCTATGTTAATTTAAGTCTTCTATAGGCTAATGATCATGTGAAGTCATGAAAACAACTGCAAAATTAAAGCAGAATGAAAAATAGCATCAAAAATAGTACACTCTGGAGGACAGGCTTACTGGCGTTTAAACGCCAGTAAGGATAATAGAATGGGCGTTTAACACCCAGTCTAACAGCATTCTGGGTGTTAAACGCTAGAATTGGCAGCCAGACTGGCGTTTAATGCCAGAAAGGGCTGTCTGGT
Organism: Arachis hypogaea; assembly: GCF_003086295.3. Taxonomy (NCBI): domain Eukaryota; kingdom Viridiplantae; phylum Streptophyta; class Magnoliopsida; order Fabales; family Fabaceae; genus Arachis; species Arachis hypogaea. The sequence goes on from NC_092039.1 coordinate 16,409,429, forward strand.
GTCTGGCTAGCGTTAAACGCCAGAAAGAGGCACCAACCTGGCGTTTAACGCCAGGAAAGGTAGCAGAACTGGCGCTTAACACCAGATTTGGCACACAGTGGGCGTTTAAATGCCAAGAAGGTGCAGGGATGAGAATTCCTTGACACCTCAGGATCTGTGGACCCCATAGGATCCCCATCTACCCCACTTCACTCTCCCTCTTCTTCACACCTTTCCATAATACTATTCCCCAACACCCACCTACCTCACCATTCAAATTCAAACCATTTCCCTCCCAAACCCACCCATTCTCCACACGGTTACCCTCTCTCCCTTACCCTATAAATAACCCCCCTTGGCCGAATTCCCACACACCTCCATCTCCTCTATTTTTTCTTCTTCTTCTTCTCCTTTCTTTCTTCTTTTGCTCGAGGATGAGCAAACTTTTTAAGTTTAGTGTGGGAAAAAGCTCTGCTTTTTATTTTTCCATAACCATTATGGCACCTAAGCTGGAGAAACCTCTAGGAAGAGAAAAAGGAAGGCAGTTACTTCTAACTCTGAGTCATGGGAGATGGAGAGATTCATCTCAAAAGCTCATCACTAGAAAGAGAATGGAGCAAACAAGAGAGCCCACTCATGGACCTCAACAAGAGCATGAGGAAGTCCCTCATGAAGAAATCCCTGAGATGCCTCAAGGGATGCATTTTCCTCCACACAACTATTGGGAGTAACTCAACACCTCTTTAGGGGATTTGAGTTCCAATATGGAGCAACTAAGGATGGAGCACCAAGAGCACTCCATTATCTTCCATGATATAAGAGAGGACCAAAGATCCATGAGGGAGAAGCAACAAAGGCAAGGAAGAGACATTGAGGAGCTTAAGCACTCCATAGGATCTTCAAGAGGAAGAACTAGCCGCCATCACTAAGGTGGACCCGTTCTTTAATTTCCTTGTTATTTGTTTTTCTGTTTTTCATTTCTTATTCTTTATGTTTTGTCTATGTTTGTGTCTTTATTACATGATCATTAGTGTCTAGTGTCTATGCCTTGAAGTTATGAATGTCCCATGAATCCTTCACCTTTCTTAAATGAAAAATGCTTCTAATTGCAAAAGAACAAGAAGTACATGAATTTCAAATTCTATCTTGAAATTAGTTTAATTATTTTGATGTGGTGGCAATACTTTTTGTTTTTTGAATGAATGCTTGAACAGTGCATATTTTTTGATAGTGAAGTTTATGAATGTTAAAATTGTTGGCTCTTGAAAGAATAATGAAAAAAGAGAAATGTTATTGATAATCTAAAAAATCATGAAATTGATTCTTGAAGCAAGAAAAAGCAGTGAAAAACACAAAGCTTGCGAAAAAAAGGGGCAAAAAATAAAGAAAAAGAAAGAAAAAGAAAAAGCAAGCAGAAAAAGCCAGTAACCCTTTAAACTAAAAAACAAGGGTAAAGAGGATACAAGGCTTTGAGCATCAGTGGATAGGAGGGGCCAAAGGAATAAAATCCTGGCCTAAACGGCTAAATCAAGCTGTCCCTAACCATGTGCTTGTGTCATGAAGGTACAAGTGAAAAGCTTGAGACTGAGTGGTTAAAGTCGTGATCCAAAGCAAAAAGAGTGTGCTTAAGAAATCTAGACTCCTCTAACTGGGGACTCTAGCAAAGCTGAGTCACAATCTGAAAAGGTTCACCTAGTTATGTGTCTACTGTGGCATTTATGTATCCAGTGGTAATACTGGAAAACAAGATGCTTAGGGTCATGGCCAAGACGCATAAGTAGCTGTGTTCAAGAATCAACATACTGAACTAGGAGAATCAATAATACTATCTTAATTCTGAGTTCCTATAGATGCTAATCATTCTAAATTTCAAAGGATAAAGTGAGATGCCAAAACTGTTCAGAAGCAAAAAGCTACAAGTCCCGCTCATCTAATTAGAACTAAGCTTCATTGATATTTTGGGATTTATTATATATTCTCTTCTTTTTATCCTATTTTGTTTTCAGTTGCTTGGGGACATGCAACAATTTAAGTTTAGTGTTGTGATGAGCGGATAATTTATACGCTTTTTGACATTGTTTTTAGGTAGTTTTTAGTATGTTTTAGTTACTTTTTAGTATAATTTTATTAGTTTTCATGCAAAAATCACATTTCTGGACTTTACTATGAGTTTGTGTATTTTTCTGTGATTTCAGGTATTTTTTGTCTGAAATTGAGGGACCTGAGCAAAAATCTGATTCAGAGGTTGAGAAAGGACTGCAAATACTGTTGGATTCTGACCCTCCTGCACTCAAAGTGAATTTTCTGGAGTTTCAGAATCCCAATTGGCGCGCTCTCAATTGCTTTGGAAAGTAGACATCTTGGGCTTTCCAGCAATATATTATAGTTTATATCTTGCCCGAGATTTGATGGCCCAAATTGGCGTCCAAACACCCACTAAAGACCATTTTCTGGCGTAAAACGCCAACACTGGCACTAAAGCTGGAGTTAAATGCCCAAACTAGCACCGAAGCTGGTGTTTAACTCCAAGGATGGCCTATGCGCGTGAAAGCTTTAAAGCTCAGCCCAAACACACACCAAGTGGGCCCCGGAAGTGGATTTCTACACTATCTACTTATTTTCTGTAAACCTAGTTTACTAGTTTAATATAAATAGCACTTTTTACTATTGTATTGATATCTTTGGAGCACTTTTCGATCCTTTGATTAGGTCTTCTTCCCCTGTTTTCGAATTCTTATGCCATTTGGGAGGCTGGCCATTCGACCATGCCTAAACCTTTTTTCTTTTATGTATTTTCAACGGTGGAGTTTCTATACCTCAGAGATTAAGGTGAGGAGCTCTGCTGTTCCTCATGAATTAATGCAAGTACTATTATTTTTCTTTCAATTCACGCCTACTTCTTCTCCAAGATATACTCTTGTACTTAATTCAGTTAAGTCAGACTGAAGGGGTGACCCGTGACAATCACCCACTATCTTCAGTACTCGCTTAGCCAAGATTCGCATGCCTGACAACCACAAAGCGGTCTACATGATATTCAACGTAGTCATTGGATGCAAACTGGAGTATACTCTCTTGGGTCTCAAATTTACGGATTCGCATTGTCTCTCCTGACAACAGAGCATCCGACCCCGTGATTAGGATCTTCGTGGTATAGGTGATGAGCGGATAATTTGTATGCTTTTTGGCATTGTTTTTAGTATGTTTTTAGTATAATCTAGTTAGTTTTTAGTATGTTTTTATTAGTTTTTAGCTAAAATTCACTTTTCTGGACTTTACTATGAGTTTGTGTGTTTTTCTGTGATTTCAGGTATTTTCTGGCTGAAATTGAGGGTCCTGAGCAAAAATCTGATTCCGAGACCAAAAAGGACTGCAGATGCTGTTGGATTCTGACCTCCCTGCACTCGAAGTGGATTTTCTGGAGCTACAGAAGCCCAATTGGCGCGCTCTCAACGGCATTGGAAAGTAGACATTCTGGGCTTTCCAGAAATATATGATAGTCCATACTTTGCCCAAGATTTGATGGCCCAAACCGGCGCTCAAAGTCTCCCTCAGAAATTCCAGCGTTAAACGCCGGAACTGGCATAAAATTTGGAGTTAAACGCCCAAACTGGCATGAGAACTGGCGTTTAACTCCAGAAAACGTCTCTACACATAAAAGCTTCATTGTTCAGCCCAAGCACACACCAAGTGGACCCAGAAGTGGATTTTTACGTCATTTACTCATTTCTGTACACCCTAGGTTACTAGTTTACTATTAATAGGATCTTTTGACATTGTATCAGTACCTTTGGATGACCTCATGACACTTTTACACGTTTTCCTCCACAGCATGAGTCTCTAAACCCCATGGTTGGGGGTGAGGAGCTCTGCTGTGTCTTGATGAATTAATGCAATTACTACTGTTTCTCATTCAATCATGCTTGCTTCCATTCTAAGATAATACTTGTTCTCAATCCGGATGAATGTGATGATCTGTGACAATCATCATCATTCTCAACTATGAACGTGTGACTGACAACCACCTCCGTTCTACTTTAGATTAAGTAGTTATCTCTTGGATTCTTTAATCGGAATCTTCGTGGTATAAGCTAGAACTGATGGCGGCATTCAAGAGAATCCGGAAGGTCTAAACCTTGTCTGTGGTATTCTGAGTAGGATTCAATGATTGAATGACTGTGACGTGCTTCAATCTCCTGAAGGCGGGGCGTTAGTGACAGACGCAAAAGAATCACTGGATTCTATTCCGGCCTGATTGAGAACCGACAGATGAATTCCGCTATGCTGTGACAGAGCATATGCAATCGCTTTCACTGAGAGGATGGGAGGTAGCCATTGACAACGGTGAAACCCTACATACAGCCTGCCATGGAAGGAGACTTGCGTGTTTGAAGAAGAAGACAGTAGGAAAGCAGAGATTCAGAAGATGGAGCATCTCCAAACCTCAACCTATTCTCCATTACTGCAAAACAAGTAATCATTTCATGTTCTTTTGCTTTTCACAATCAATCCTGATAATTTCTGATATCCTGACTAAGATTTACAAGATAACCATAGCTTGCTTCAAGCCGACAATCTCTGTGGGATCGACCCTTGCTCACGCAAGGTATTACTTGGACGACCCAGTACACTTGCTGGTTAGTTGTGCGAAGTTGGAAAAGTGTGATTGCAATTTCGTGCACCAAGTTTTTGGCGCCGTTGCCGGGGATTGTTGAGTTTGGACAACTGACGGCTTATCTTGTTGCTTAGATTAGGACTGTTTTATTTTTGTTGGTTTAGAGTCTTTTAGTTGAGTCTAGTTTCATATTTTAAGTTTGGTGTCAATTGCATGCTTTTGTTTTTCTTTTAATTTTCAATTTTTGCATGTTCTTAGTCCCTTTTTGATTCATAAAAATTCTAAGTTTGGTGTCCTCTTTGTGTTTTTCCCTTAAAAATTTTCGAAAACTGTGTATTTGATTTTCTAAAATTTTAAGTTTGGTGTCTTTTTGTGTTTTTCTCTTTCCTCTTTTCAAAAATCAAATCTTTTTCATAAAAATTTTTCAATCATATCTTTTTAATTGCTATTTTCAAAATCTTTTTAATTGACTAATTGATTCAGTTTTCAATTTATTTAGATCTTATTTTCTTTTTGATTTTCGAATTTTTATTTTAATTTTCCTTTGTTTTATTTTAGTTTTTCGTTTATTCAAAAAAAAAAACAACAAAAACAAAATTTATCTCTTTGCAATCATCATTATTTCCCTTTTGTCCATCATGGACTTAAGTGGGATTAATCAGTCCAAAAGGACTCTGGGGTCATATGCTAACCCCATTACAGCTGCATATGGGAGTAGCATCTGCACACCTCCCATCAAAGCAAGCAGCTTTGAACTAAATCCTCAACTCATTATCATAGTGCAGCAAAACTGCCAGTATTCCGGTCTTCCACAGGAAGAACCTACTGAGTTTCTGGCACAGTTTTTACAAATTGCTGACACAGTACATGATAAAGAGGTAGATCAGGATGTCTACAGACTATTACTGTTTCCATTTGCTGTAAAAGATCAAGCTAAAAGGTGGTTGAATAACCAACCTACAGCAAGCATAAAGACATGAAAACAGTTATCAGACAAATTCCTGAATCATTTTTACCCTCCAAAAAGGATGACACAGTTAAGACTGGACATCCAAGGCTTTAAACAAGAGGATAATGAATCCCTTTATAATGCCTGGGAGAGGTATAGAGGTATGCTCAGGAAATGTCCCTCTGAAATGTTTTCAGAGTGGGTACAGTTAGACATTTTCTACTATGGGCTTACAGAAAAAGCTCAGATGTCTTTAGACCACTCAGCTGGTGGATCTATACACATGAGGAAGACAATTGAAGAAGCTCAAGAGCTTATAGACACTGTTGCTAGAAACCAATATTTGTATTCTAGCAATGAGTTCTCTCCAAAAGAGGAAGTCATGGCAGTAGTCAATGACCCTAGTCCTCAAGAACAGATAACTGAGCTTAATCAGCAATTGCTCCTGATAATAGAACAGTTAGCAGACTTTAAAGAGATGCTCCATGAAACTAAAGTTGCTAACAAGAGCATAGAACTGCAGTTGAATCAAGCAAAACAGCAATTATCTAAACAGATAACAGAGGAATGTCAAGCAGTTCAATTGAGGAGTGGGAAGACCCTGAATAACACTGCTCAAAAGAGTAAAAAGCCAAACAAGGAACAATTGACAGAGGACAACCAAACCACTGTGCAAAATCCCTCTGAGGACAGTAAGAGCCCAGAGAGGAATGTTATTGGCGTTCAAACGCCAGAAAGGGAAGGAAAGTTGGCGTTAAACGCCCATTCCTTGCCCAATTCTGGCGTTCAAACGCCAGAAAAGGGGGAGAAGTTGGCGTTTAACGCCCAAGCTTCACCCATTCCTGGCGTTCAAACGCCAAGGGAAGATCAGACACCTGAGAGTGCTGACAGTAATCCCTCTAACAAGGCTTCTTCAACCACTTCTGTAAGAAATAAACCTGCAGCATCTAAGGTTGAAGAATATAAAGCCAAGATGCCTTATCCTCAAAAACTCCGCCAAGCGGAACAGGATAAGCAATTTGCCCGCTTTGCAGACTATCTAAGGACTCTTGAAATAAAGATTCCGTTTGCAGAGGCACTTGAGCAAATACCTTCTTATGCTAAATTCATGAAAGAAATCTTAAGTCATAAGAAGGATTGGAGAGAAACTGAAAAAGTGTTTCTCACTGAAGAATGCAGTGCAGTCATATTAAAAAGCTTACCAGAAAAGCTTCAAGATCCAGGAAGCTTTATGATACCATGCACATTGGAAGGTGCTTGCACCAAGACAGCTCTATGTGATCTTGGAGCAAGCATCAATCTAATACCTGCATCCACTATCAGAAAGCTTGGGTTGACTGGAGAAGTCAAACCAACCCGGATATGCCTCCAACTTGCTGATGGCTCCATTAAATACCCATCAGGCATAATTGAGGACATGATTGTCAAGGTTGGGCCATTTGCCTTTCCAACTGACTTTGTGGTGCTGGAAATGGAGGAGCACAAGAGTGCAACTCTCATTCTAGGAAGACCCTTCCTAGCAACTGGACGAACTCTCATTGATGTACAAAAAGGGGAAGTAACCTTGAGGGTCAATGAGGATGAGTTCAAGTTGAATGCTGTAAAAGCCATGCAGCATCCAGATACACCACATGACTGCATGGGCGCTGACATTATTGACTCTCTGGTAGAAGAGATCAATATGACTGAGAGCCTAGAATCAGAGCTTGAGGACATCTTCAAAGATGCTCAACCTGATCAAGAAGAACTATAGGAGGCAAAGGAATTTTCGAAAATTCCTCAGGGGGAGGATAAGCCTCCCAAGCCTGAACTCAAACCACTACCACCATCCCTGAAATATGCATTTCTGGGAGAGAGTGACACTTTTCCAGTGATTATAAGCTCTGCTTTAAATTCACAGGAAGAGGAAGCACTGATTCAAGTGCTAAGGACACACAAGACAACTCTTGGGTGGTCCATAAGTGATCTTAAGGGTATTAGCCCAGCTAGATGCATGCACAAGATCCTGTTGGAGGATATGCCAAACCAGTGGTCCAACCGCAGAGGAGGCTAAATCCTGCCATGAAGGAGGTGGTGCAGAAAGAGGTCACTAAATTACTGGAGGCTGGGATTATTTATCCGATTTCTGATAGCCCCTGGGTGAGCCCTGTCCAAGTTGTTCCCAAAAAGGGAGGCATGACAGTGGTTCATAATGAAAAAAATGAACTGGTTCCTACAAGGACAGTCACAGGGTGGCGCATGTGTATTGACTACAGAAGGCTCAATACAGCCACCAGAAAGGATCATTTTCCTTTACCATTCATAGACCAAATGCTAGAAAGACTAGCTGGCCATGATTATTACTGCTTTTTGGATGGCTATTCAGGCTACAACCAAATTGCAGTAGACCCTCAGGACCAAGAGAAAACAGCATTCACTTGCCCTTCTGGCGTGTTTGCCTATAGGAGGATGCCTTTTGGTCTGTGCAATGCACCTGCAACCTTTCAGAGGTGCATGCTCTCTATCTTTTCAGATATGGTAGAGAAATTTCTGGAAGTCTTCATGGATGACTTTTCAGTATATGGAGACTCATTTAGCTCCTGTCTTAATCACCTAGCACTTGTCTTGAAAAGATGCCAAGAGACTAACCTGGTTTTAAACTGGGAGAAATGTCACTTTATGGTGACTGAAGGAATTGTTCTTGGACACAAAATTTCAAACAAGGGAATAGAGGTGGATAAGGCAAAGGTAGAGGTAATTGAAAAATTACCACCACCTGCCAATGTTAAGGCAATCAGAAGCTTTCTGGGGCATGCAGGGTTCTACAGAAGGTTTATAAAGGATTTTTCAAAAATTGCAAAACCTCTGAGTAACCTGTTAGCTGCTGACACACCATTTGTGTTTGATACACAATGTCTGCAGGCATTTGAGACCCTGAAAGCTAAGCTGGTCACAGCACCAGTCATCTCTGCACCAGATTGGACATTGCCATTTGAACTAATGTGTGATGCCAGTGACCATGCCATTGGTGCAGTGTTGGGACAGAGGCATAACAAGCTTCTGCACGTCATTTACTATGCCAGCCGTGTTCTAAATGACGCACAGAAGAACTATACAACCACAGAAAAAGAGTTACTAGCAGTGGTCTATGCCATTGACAAGTTTAGATCCTATCTAGTGGGATCCAAAGTGGTTGTGTACACTGACCATGCTGCTCTTAAATATCTACTCACAAAGCAGGATTCAAAACCCAGGCTCATCAGATGGGTGTTGCTTCTGCAAGAGTTTGATATAGAAATAAGAGACAGAAAAGGGACAGAGAACCAAGTAGCTGATCATCTGTCCCGAATAGAACCAGTAGCTGGGGCGTCCCTCCCTTCTACTGAGATTTCTGAGACTTTCCCAGATGAGCAACTATTTGCCATTCAGGAAGCTCCATGGTTTGCAGATATTGCAAATTTTAAAGCTGTGAGGTTCATTCCCAAAGAGTACAGCTACGTGCAGAGAAAGAAATTAATCTCAGATGCCAAGTACTACCTCTGGGATGAACCATATCTCTTTAAGAGATGTGCTGACGGAGTGATCCGCAGATGTATACCCAGAGAAGAAGCACAAAGGATCCTATGGCACTGCCATGGATCACAGTATGGAGGACATTTTGGAAGTGAGCGAACAGCCACTAAAGTCCTCCAATGTGGCTTCTACTGGCCTACTCTCTATAAAGATTCCCGAGAGTTTGTGCGTAACTGTGACAGTTGCCAAAGAGCTGGTAACCTGCCTCATGGATATGCCATGCCTCAACAAGGGATATTAGAGATAGAATTGTTTGATGTATGGGGAATTGACTTCATGGGGCCATTCCCACCATCATACTCAAACACCTACATTCTGGTGGCAGTGGACTATGTGTCTAAGTGGGTAGAAGCAATTGCTACACCCACTAATGATACAAAGACCGTACTGAAATTCCTCTAGAAAAACATTTTCAGCAGGTTTGGCGTTCCCAGAGTGCTAATCAGTGATGGGGGCACTCATTTCTGCAATAAACAGCTACACCTTGCTATGGTTAGATATGGAATTAGCCACAAAGTGGCAACTCCGTATCATCCACAGACAAATGGGCAAGCTGAGGTCTCTAACAGAGAGCTAAAGAAAATCCTGGAACGGACTGTGATGGCCCGAAGAAAGGATTGGGCAAAGAGCTTGGATGATGCTCTGTGGGCATACAGAACAGCATTCAGGACTCCTATAGGAACCTCCCCATACCAACTGGTGTATGGGAAGGCCTGTCATTTGCCTGTGGAACTGGAACATAAAGCCTACTGGGCAACCAGATTCCTAAACATGGATGCACAGTTAGCTGGTGAAAAAAGACTGCTCCAGCTAAATGAGCTAGAGGAGTTCAGACTCAATGCCTTTGAAAATGCAAAAATTTATAAGGAAAAGGCAAAGAAATGGCATGACAAGAAGTTGTCAACCAGAGTCTTTGAGCCAGGACAAAAAGTTCTGCTCTTCAACTCTAGGCTCAGACTGTTTCCAGGAAAACTCAAATCCCGTTGGAGGGGTCCGTATGTGATTACAGGAGTGTCACCATATGGATATGTTGAGCTTCAGGATATTGATTCTGACAAGAAGTTCATTGTTAATGGACAGAGAATCAAGCACTATCTTGAAGGAAATTTTGAGCAGGAATGCTCAAAACTGAGACTTGAGTGATTCTTAGTGAAGGTCCAGCTAAAGACAGTAAAGAAGCGCTTGCTGGGAGGCAACCCAGTCATTAGGAGGTTGTATGAATTGTTCTTACAGAGGCAAATATCAAAAATGAAGGAATTCACAGAGTTACAGAAGGATTCAGCTCAAAAAGCAGAGAAAATGAGCTTACTGGAGAAAAAACGCCAGTAAGGTGCATTTTGGGCGTTAAACGCCAGAATGGATACCATTCTGGGCGTTTAACACCAGGAATGGTGCCATTTTGGGCGTTAAACGCCAGAATGGGCACCATTCTGGGCGTTTAACGCCAGGTGTGCAGCATCCTGGGCGTTTTGAAAAACGCCCAGTGATGAAGGTTTTCTGGCATTTAACGCCAGCCAGGGCACCTGGCTGGGCGTTAAACGCCCAAAAGGGGTAGCAAATGGGCGTTAAACGCCAGAATGGGTGCCATTCTGGGCGTTTAACGCCAGAAAGGTGGGGGGACCACATTTTTGTTTTCAACTCAAATTTTTTCAAACTTTCCTCTTTTTACCCATACTCTTCTACATAAATGCACTTCAACCTTTCATCATTCACTTTCAAATCTTCACAAATCAAAACCATTCTTCAAATCTATTTCAAATTAATCCCAAATCTTATTCAAAAACTCACCCTTTTCTCAATTTCTTTCCATATCTTCTCAAATCTCCTTTCAAATCTCTCTTTTTTTCGAAAAAAACTCTCCCCCTCACCTTATAAATTCGTGTTTGGCTTCCTCTTTCCACCACACCATTCGAATTTCCTCTTCCTCTCTCTCTCTCTCTTCTCTTCTTTCTTCTCTTTTTGCTTGAGGACAAGCAAAACCTCTAAGTTTGGTGTGCTTTTCCGTGATCACTAAGCCAAGATTCATCAAGATCATGGCTCCTAAGGGAAAACAAACCAACTCAAGAGGAAGGAAAGAGACTAATCCAAAGAATCTTTGGAATCAAGAGAAGTTCTTAACCAAAGAACATGAAGACCATTATCACAAAATAATGGGTCTGAGGTCAGTGATCCCGGAAGTTAAATTTGATCTGAAAGAAGATGAATATCCGGAGATCCAAGAGCAAATTCGAAACAGAGGATGGGAAGTTCTGACCAATCCTGAAATAAAGGTTGGAAGGAACATGGTTCAGGAATTCTACTCAAATCTGTGGTTAACAGATAAGCAGAGAATGACTGGAACTGCCTACCATACCTACAGAACCATGGTCAGAGGGAAAGTTATGTACTTCCATCTGGACAAAATAAGAGAAATCTTCAAACTACCTCAACTGCAAGATGATCCTGATTCCTTTAATAGGAGGATGGTGAGAGTAGATAAAGGGTTGGATCAAGTTCTAGAGGACATATGCCTCCCTGGGACTAAGTGGATAACCAATTCAAAGGGTGTCCCAAACCAACTCAAGAGGGGAGACCTCAAGCCAATTGCAAGAGGGTGGCTAGACTTTATTGGGCGTTCCATATTGCCCACTAGCAACCGTTCTGAGGTCACCATCAAGAGAGCAGTGATGATTCATTGCATTATGCTTGGAAAAGAAGTGGAGGTCCATCATGTGATTGCTTGTGAGATCTACACAATTGCCAATAAGAATTCCACTGTAACCAAATTGGCTTACCCAAGCCTGATCTCCTTGCTCTGTAAAGAGGCTGGGGTGAAGATGGAAGCAGATGAATTCATACCCATTGAACGGCCAATCACCAAGAAGTCAATGGAAGGAGCAAGAGAAGCAGGGGCGTGAACTCCAAGAATTGAAACGCCAAAAGTTCTCCTCTCAAGTTGAGGGAGCATCCACTTCTCAAAATCAAGGTTGTTGAGTCCTAACTCTGTGAAAACCTCTATCATTAGGAGCCTATGTTTGCATTTTTTTTTCTTTCCTTTGTTTTGCTTTTATTTTTCGTTTTTCTAGTCTCATTTTATATCTATTTTTTTTAGTCTTGTTTTAATTCATAATTAATAAAAATTGAAATTTTATGCCTTAAAGATATGAATGTCCTATGAATCCATCACCTCTCTTAAATGAAAAATGCTTTAATCACAAAAGAACAAGAAGTACAGGATTTCAAAATTTATCATTGAAACTAGCTGAATTAGTTTGATGTGGTGACAATACTTTTTGCTTTCTGAATGAATGCTTGAACAGTGCATATGTCTCTTGAATTTGTTGTTTTGAGAATGTTAAAAAAATTGTTGGCTCTTGAAAGAATGAGGAAAAAGAGAACTGTTATTGAGGATCTAAAATCATTAGACTGATTCTTGAAGCAAGAAAAAGCAGTGGATACAAAACGAAAAAAAAAAGAAGAAAAAGAAAAAGAAAAGAAATAAAGTTGTGATCCAAGGCAACAAGAGTGTGCTTAAGAACCCTGGACACCTCTAATTGGGGACTTTAGCAAAGCTGAGTCACAATCTGAAAAGGTTCACCCAATTATGTGTCTGTGGCATGAATGTATCCGGTGGTAATACTGGAAGACAGAGTGCTTTGGGCCACAGCCAAGACTCATACACTAGCTATGTTCAAGAATCATTATGCTCAACTAAGAGAATCAATAACACTATATGAGTTCTGAGTTCTTATAGATGTCAATCATTCTGAACCTCAAGGGATAGAGTGAGATGCCAAAACTGTTCGGAGGCAAAAAGCTACTAGTCCCGCTCATCTAATTGGAACTATGTTTCCTTGATATTTTGGAGTCTATAGTATATTCTCTTCTTTTTATCCTATTTTGATTTTCAGTTGCTTGGGGACAAGCAACAATTTAAGTTTGGTGTTGTGATGAGCGGATAATTTGTATGCTTTTTGGCATTGTTTTTAGTATGTTTTTAGTATAATCTAGTTAGTTTTTAGTATGTTTTTATTAGTTTTTAGCTAAAATTCACTTTTCTGGACTTTACTATGAGTTTGTGTGTTTTTCTGTGATTTCAGGTATTTTCTGGCTGAAACTGAGGGTCCTGAGCAAAAATCTGATTCCGAGACCAAAAAGGACTGCAGATGCTGTTGGATTCTGACCTCCCTGCACTCGAAGTGGATTTTCTGGAGCTACAGAAGCCCAATTGGCGCGCTCTCAACGGCATTGGAAAGTACACATCCTGGGCTTTCCAGCAATATATGATAGTCCATACTTTGCCCAAGATTTGATGGCCCAAACCAGCGCTCAAAGTCTCCCTCAGAAATTCCAGCGTTAAACGCCGGAACTGGCATAAAATTTGGAGTTAAACGCCCAAACTGGCATGAGAACTGGCGTTTAACTCCAGAAAACGTCTCTACACATAAAAGCTTCATTGTTCAGCCCAAGCACACACCAAGTGGACCCAGAAGTGGATTTTTACGTCATTTACTCATTTCTGTACACCCTAGGTTACTAGTTTACTATTAATAGGATCTTTTGACATTGTATCAGTACCTTTGGATGACCTCATGACACTTTTACGCGTTTTCCTCCACAGCATGAGTCTCTAAACCCCATGGTTGGGGGTGAGGAGCTCTGCTGTGTCTTGATGAATTAATGCAATTACTACTGTTTCTCATTCAATCATGCTTGCTTCCATTCTAAGATAATACTTGTTCTCAATCCGGATGAATGTGATGATCTGTGACAATCATCATCATTCTCAACTATGAACGTGTGACTGACAACCACCTCCGTTCTACTTTAGATTAAGTAGTTATCTCTTGGATTCTTTAATCGGAATCTTCGTGGTATAAGCTAGAACTGATGGCGGCATTCAAGAGAATCCGGAAGGTCTAAACCTTGTCTGTGGTATTCTGAGTAGGATTCAATGATTGAATGACTGTGATGTGCTTCAATCTCCTGAAGGCGGGGCGTTAGTGGCAGACGCAAAAGAATCACTGGATTCTATTCCGGCCTGATTGAGAACCGACAGATGAATTCCGCTATGCTGTGACAGAGCATATGCAATCGCTTTCACTGAGAGGATGGGAGGTAGCCATTGACAACGGTGAAACCCTACATACAGCTTGCCATGGAAGGAGACTTGCGTGTTTGAAGAAGAAGACAGTAGGAAAGCAGAGATTCAGAAGATGGAGCATCTCCAAACCTCAACCTATTCTCCATTACTGCAAAACAAGTAATCATTTCATGTTCTTTTGCTTTTCACAATCAATCCTGATAATTTCTGATATCCTGACTAAGATTTACAAGATAACCATAGCTTGCTTCAAGCCGACAATCTCTGTGGGATCGACCCTTGCTCACGCAAGGTATTACTTAGACGACCCAGTACACTTGCTGGTTAGTTGTGCGGAGTTGCAAAAGTGTGATTGCAATTTCGTGCACCAATAGGCTAGATTCAATAGACAGTATTCCTGAGATCCGGAAAGTCTAAACCTTGTCTGTGGTATTTTGAGTAGGATCTGGGAAGGGATGACTGTGAGGAGCTTCAAACTGGCGAATGTGGGGCGCAGTGACAGTGTGCAAAAGGATCAATGGATCTTATTCTGATACAAGTGAGAACCGACAGATGATTAGCCCTGCAGTAGCTGTGCCTGGTATTTTTCATCTGAGACGAGAAATCCGACAGTTGATTAGCCGTACAGAAACCGTAGCCGGACCATTTTCACTGAGAGGATCATACAGCTTGCCATGGAAGGGAAGCGCGTGATTTGATGAAGGCAATAGGAAAGCAGAGGTTCAGAGGCAACAAAGCATCTCCAAACGCTTGTCTGAAATTCCCACCCATGAATTACATAAGTATCTCTATTTTATTTTATGTTTTATTTATCTGTTAATTATCAAAATCTCATAACCATTTGAATCCGCTTAACTGAGATTTACAAGATAACCATAGCTTGCTTCAAGCCGACAATCTCCGTGGGATCGACCCTTACTCACGTAAGGTATTACTTCGACAACCTAGTGCACTTGCTGGTCAGCTATGTGGAGCTGTGAAAAGTGTGAATCACAATTTCACATACCATAGTATAATTAGACTGAGCGCCGTCTAAAGTCTTAGAGGCATAGGCAATAATATAAGGGTCCTTACCTTCGCGCTGAGCCAGCACCGTGCCTCCAGCATAGTTGGAAGCGTCACACATGATCTCGAACGGACTACTCCAGTCACAATGGGAGCTTGTATCAAGGCAACCTTCAGCTTATCAAACGCCTCCATGCAATCTTCACTCAACTCGAACTCTACGTCCTTCTGAAGCAACTGGGATAAAGGCAATGCTACCTTACTGAAGTCCTTGATAAACCTCCGGTAGAAACCTGCATGACCAAGAAACAAACGGACTTCCCTCACAGATGAGGGGTAAGGTAAACTAGAATAATATCTACCTTTGCTGGATCAACAGAGATACTAGTATTGGAAACAACGTGGCCTAGAACAATACCTTATTTTACCATGAAATGACACTTTTCAAAAATAAGTTCAAGGTTTGAACTAGTACACCTTTCTAATACTCTAGCTAAATGGTGCACGAAATTGTGATCATCAATGGCGCCATCAACATGGTACGCTCATTGCAATCTCAACTCTCTATCACAACTCCGCACAACTAACCAGCAAGTGCACTGGGTCGTCCAAGTAATAAACCTTACGCGAGTAAGGGTCGATCCCACGGAGATTGTTGGTATGAAGCAAGCTATGGTCACCTTGTAAATCTTAGTCAGGCAGACTCAAATGGGTATGGGTGATATATGAATAAAACATAAAGATAAAGATAGAGATACTTATGTAAGTCATTGGTAGGAATTTCAGATAAGCGAATGGAGATGCTTGGTCCCTTCCGTCTCTCTGCTTTCCTACTGTCTTCATCCAATCCTTCTTACTCCTTTCCATGGCAAGCTTATGCAAGGGTTTCACCGTTGTCAGTGGCTACCTCCCATCCTCTCAGTGGAAATGTTCAACGCACCCTGTCACGGCACGGCTATCCATCTGTCGGTTCTCGATCAGGCCAGAATAGAATCCAGTGATTCTTTTGCGTCTGTCACTAACGCCCCGCCCTCAGGAGTTTGAAGCACGTCACAGTCATTCAATCATTGAATCCTACTCAGAATACCACAGATAAGGTTAGACCTTCCGGATTCTCTTGAATGCCGCCATCAGTTCTTGCCTATACCACGAAGACTCTGATCTCACGGAATGGCTGGCTCGTTTGTCAAGCGAGCGCTCGGTTGTCAGGCGATCAACCATGCATCGTGTATCAGGAATCCAAGAGATATTCACCCAATCTAAGGTAGAACGGAGGTGGTTGTCAGTCACACGTTCATAGGTGAGAATGATGATGAGTGTCACGGATCATCACATTCATCAAGTTGAAGAACAAGTGATATCTTGGAACAAGAACAAGTGGAATTGAATAGAAGAACAATAGTAATTGCATTAATACTCGAGGTACAGCAGAGCTCCACACCTTAATCTATGGTGTGTAGAAACTCCACCGTTGAAAATACATAAGAACAAGGTCTAGGCATGGCCGAATGGCCAGCCTCCCAAAGTGATCAAAAGATCTAAAGATCAAACGATTCCAAAGATCCGAAGATTAAAATACAATAGTAAAAGGTCCTATATATAGAGAACTAGTAGCCTAGGGTGTACAGAGATGAGTAAATGACATAAAAATCCACTTCCGGGCCCACTTGGTGTGTGCTTGGGCTGAGCATTGAAGCATTTTCGTGTAGAGACTCTTCTTGGAGTTAAACGCCAGCTTTTGTGCCAGTTTGGGCGTTTAACTCCCACTTTGGTGCCAGTTCCGGCGTTTAACGCTGGGAAATCTGAAGGTGACTTTGAACGCCAGTTTGGGCCATCAAATCTTGGAAAACGTATGGACTATCATATATTGCTGGAAAGCCCAGGATGTCTACTTTCCAACGCCGTTGAGAGCGCGCCAATTGGGCTTCTGTAGCTCCAGAAAATCCACTTCGAGTGCAGGGAGGTCAGAATCCAACAGCATCTGCAGTCCTTTTCAGTCTCTGAATCAGATTTTTGCTCAGGTCCCTCAATTTCAGCCAGAAAATACCTGAAATCACAGAAAAACACACAAACTTATAGTAAAGTCCAGAAAAGTGAATTTTAACTAAAAACTAATAAAAATATACTAAAAACTAACTAAATCCTACTAGAAACATACTAAAAACAATGCAAAAAGCGTACAAATTATCCGCTCATCACAACACCAACTTAAATTGTTGCTTGTCCCCAAGCAACTGAAAATCAAATAAGATCAAAAGAAGAGAATATGCAATGAATTCCAAAAACATCTATGAAGATCAGTATTAATTAGATGAGCGGGGCTTTTAGCTTTTTGCCTCTGAACAGTTTTGGCATCTCACTCTATCCTTTGAAATTCAAAATGATTGGCTTCTTTAGGAACTCAGAATCCGGATAGTGTTATTGATTCTCCTAGTTAAGTATGATGATTCTTGAACACAGCTACTTATTGAGTCTTGGCCGTGGCCCAAAGCACTCTGTCTTCCAGTATTACCACCGGATACATACATGCCACAGACACATAATTGGGTGAACCTTTTCAGATTGTGACTCAGCTTTGCTAGAGTCCCCAATTAGAGGTATCCAAGGTTCTTAAGCACACTCTTTTTGCCTTGGATCACAACTTTATTTCTTTCTTTTCTTTCTTTTCTTTCTCTTTT
>NC_092039.1:16428289-16479617 GCF_003086295.3 Arachis hypogaea
AACTGGCACAGTGGAAAGCTAATGCCCAGGAATTTGGATGGAGCTGCGTAGGGGCAAGGTTACAGGACCACAACACCTCGGACTCCAGGTCAGTAAAAGGAAGTCGGACACCCAGCTTAGAGAAAAACAATCATAGGCGTAAAAGAAGAGCTTCTCGGAACTGTCTAAAGGCGGGAAGCAAACTCTCTCCTCGGAATCCGGGGCTACTAACTCATAATCCCTCTCAGACTCCCTATCCTCACATATGCTACATTGCCTACGAAACCTAGCTAAATACTCAGTATCTACCACAGAAGGGACTCTTAAAGGAACAGGATCTACCCAACCAAGACCACTCGGAATCTTGGTCGACATTGCTTGAAGAACCTTTCGAGACATAAAAATCTGGCCTACAAAGAAGAATACAAACAGCAAGGCAAAAATCACATAAAAGCAAAACAGCAAAAGCCCATTCAGCAAAGCAAGAAAACAAAAAGTTCTTTCAGAAGAAAATGCAGCCACTCGAAAACAAAATACCAAAGAGAAAAGAGCCCCCCCACATACAAAATAACCAAAGCAATGGCGACGCCTCTTTTCGGGGCAACCCAGGCATAGAAGAAAAAGAAACAGAAGCATATGTGTGCAAAGAAAATGAAGACGAGAACAAACCTGGAAAAAAGGAAGAAAGGCGACAAGCTCCGATGCAAGGAGAACGAAAACGGCGGCGCGGAGGAAACCCCGGAAAGACGCACAGAAAAAAATCGGAGAAGAAGAAAACAAAGAAGGAGCGGCGCTCGAAGAAGAGGTGGCGAAAACTCAGAAAAATGAAAAGGGAACAGAATAAACGAAGAAAATGAGGAAAGGGGCAAATAAATAATGCCTTCACAGAGCCCGAACGGAAATCGAGGAGAAACGATAACAAGCAATAAATGCTGAAACGGCCATTTTCAAATTTTGAAAAAACTACTATGCCCGAGCTCAACCTCTCAAAAAGGACGAACTCAGGCAGGGGCACTGTTCATACCCTGACCGAGCTCCCCAAAACCGGTCAAGATCATAGAAGGCCCGACCTCGTCCCAAGGCCCAAGCCTGAGGTCGGACCTCGGACAAATAGGCTAAGAAAGCCCATCAAAAGGAACGAAGCCCAAAACCTAAAGGCCGAAAAGGCCTGGGAAAGGCGGTTCCGCAAAGATAGAGATAAAACTCCCAAAAGATAAGATAAGATAAGAATATCTTATCCAGGGAAGATCACGACCAACTACTATAAATACACTGGAGCACCCAGGTATAACTCATACTCTAATTCTACTAAAAATCTGCTTGGACCCATGCTAACTTAAGCATCGGAGTGTCATTGCAGGTACAACCACCAGCCGCTCGGCTCATCAAGCTCGGGTCACAGAACCCTCACCTCGGGTCTTGCCAGACGACCGAGCTACGCGTTTCAGGTAACCCTCGGAACAGGTCCATTCTGAAAACATGTCAGATGGACATCTTTTGGTCAGCTGCTTGTATCTCTCCCAAGCTTCATAGAGGGATTCACCATCTTTTTGTTTGAAGGTTTGAACATCCACTCTCAGCTTGCTCAGCTTTTGAGGAGGAAAGAATTTATCCAAGAAGGCAGTGACCAGCTTATCCCAGGAGTCCAGGCTATCCTTAGGTTGTGAATCTAACCATATTCTAGCTCTGTCTCTTACAGCAAAAGGGAAAAGCATGAGTCTGTAGACTTCAGGATCAACTCCATTCGTCTTTACAGTATCACAGACTTGCAAGAATTCAGTTAAGAACTGATAAGGATCTTCAGATGGAAGTCCATAAAACTTGCAGTTTTGTTGCATCAAAGCAACTAGTTGAGGCTTAAGCTCAAAGTTATTGGCTCCAATGGCAGGAATGGAGATGCTTCTTCCATCAAATTTGGATGTTGGCTTTGTGAAGTCACCAAGCATTCTCCTTGCATTATTATTATTATTTTCGGCTGCCATGTCCTTCTCTTGTTCGAAAATTTCTGAAAGGTTGCTTCTGGATTGTTGTAATTTAGCTTCTCTTAATTTTCTCTTCAGAGTCCTTTCAGGTTCTGGATCAGTTTCAACAAGAGTGCCTTTATCCTTGTTCCTGCTCATAAGAAAGAGAAGAAAACAAGAAAAGAAAAAGGAATCCTCTATGTCACAGTATAGAGATTCCTTTATGTTAGTAGAAGAAGAAGGGGGTAGAAGAAGAGTGGAAAAGAAACACAACTGTGAGGATGGCAGAGATGTGAGATGAGATGTTAGGATATGAATGAAGAGAGGTGAAGAGAAGTGTTAGTAATTAAATAATTAAATAGAAGAAGAAAAGAAGAGGGAGATTTCGAAAATAATTTTGAAAAAGAAGTTAGTAATTTCGAAAATTAAAGATAAGGTGAGATTAAAATTAAAATTTAAAACAAAAAGAATTTTTGAAAAAGAGAGGGAGAATTTTCGAAAATTAGAGAGGGAAAAGTAGTTAGGTGGTTTTGAAAAAGATAAGAAACAAACAAAAAGTTAGTTAGTTGATTGAAAAAGATTTTGAAATCAAATTTTGAAAAAGATAAGAAGATAGGAGGTTAGATGAGATATTTTGAAATCAAATTTTGAAAAAGATAAAATTTTTGAAAAAGATAAGATAAAAGATAAAAAGATATATTTGAAAAAGATATTTTGAAAAAGATTTAATTTTAAAATTGACTTAACTAACAAGAAACTACAAGATAAGATTCTAGAACTTAAAGATTGAACCTTTCTTGACAAGAAAGTAACAAACTTCAAATTTTTGAACCAATCACATTACTTGTTAGTTAATTTTCGAAAATTAGATATAAAAGATAAGAAAAAGATTTTGAAAATATTTTGAAAAAGATTTTTTTGAAATTTTCGAAAAATAGAAAAAATTGAAAAAGATATGATTTTTTTGAAAAAGATTTTAGAAAGATAAGATTTTTAAAATTGAAATTTTGACTTGACTTGTAAGAAACAACTAATTTTAAAAATTTTTGACCAAGTCAACCCAAAATTTCGAAATTTTGGAGGGAAATAAGGAAAAGATATTTTTTTTGATTTTTGAATTTTAAAGAAAAACACAAAAATGACCCAAAACATGAAAATTTTGGATCAAGACACAAGATGTATGCAAGAATGCTATGAATGTCAAGATGAACACCAAGAACACTATGAAGATCATGATGAACATCAAAAACATAATTTTGAAAAATTTTTGATGCAAAGAAAACATGCAAGACACCAAACTTAGAAATTTTTAATGCATGAAAAATATGAATGCAAAAATGCACATGAAAAACAACAAAAGACACAAAACAAGAAATCATCAAGATCAAACAAGAAGTCTTGTCAAGAACAACTTGAAGATCATGAAGAACACTATGAATGCATGAGATTTTCGAAAACAATGCAAGAAAATTTTTAAAAGCATGCACTTGACACCAAACTTAAAAATTAACACAAGATTCAAACAAGAAACACAAAATATTTTTGATTTTTTATGATTTTCTAATTTTTTTGTATTTTTATAATTTTTTTTTTTCGAAAAACATTTTTTGGAAAAACGAAAAATAAAAGAAAAATTTTTAAAAAAAGATTTTTGAAAAGAAAATTACCTAATCTGAGCAACAAGATGAACCGTCAGTTGTCCATACTCGAACAATCCCCGGCAACGGCGCCAAAAACTTGGTGGACGAAATTGTGATTCCCTTTTTCTTGTAATTGGATTTATAAAAGATGTATACTCTGAGGGCATTGTTTATTTCCTTCACAATCTCGTTCAACTAACCAGCAAGTGTACTGGGTCGTCCAAGTAATAACCTTACGTGAGTAAGGGTCGAATCCACAGAGATTGTTGGTATGAAGCAAGCTATGGTCACCTTGTAAATCTCAGTCAGGCAAATTAAATATTATTTATGGGTTTGAGGATAGGAATAATAAAAAGAAATAAATAATAAAGGGATAGAACACTTATGCAGATTCATTGGTAGAGGTATCTTTTAAGTATATACAGCTGCTGCATGGCTCAAGGACGCCTGCTCTCCTACTCCTTCTACTCAATCCTTCTTACTCCTTTCCATGGCAAGCTTTGTATAGGGGTTCACCATCAACTGTGGCTACTTTCATTCCTCACGGGGAAATAACCTGTGCGGCTGTCACTCGCACAGCTAACCAGTCTGGAGGCATCACCCATGGCTGATAGCTACATCCCATCCTCGCAGTGAAAACTATGCAACGCACTCTGTCACAGTACAGCTAATCACCGGTTGGTTCCCGCTCCTACTGGAATAGAATCCCTCTTTTGCGTCTGTCACTAACGCCCAGCAGGTTAAAGTTTGAAGCACGTCACGGTCATTCATGATCGGAATCCTACTCGGAACACCACAGACAAGGTTGGACTTTCCGGACTCCCGGAATCCTACTCGGAACACCACAGACAAGGTTGGACTTTCCGGATCCAGATGAATGCCGCCAACTATCTAACTTATACCACGAAGATTCTGTTGGGGAATCTAAGAGATACGCATTCAAGCTCTGTTGCATGTAGGACGTAAGTGGTTGTCAATCACTCGCGTTCATAATTGAGAATGATAATGAGGGTAATCTGACTCATCACATTCATCATGTTCTTGGGTACGAATGAATATCTTGGAATAAGAATAAAAGAGAATTGAATAAAAGAAGATAGAATTTCATTAATACTTGAGGTACAGCAGAGCTCCACACCCTTAATCTATGGTGTGCAGAAACTCCACCGTTGAAAATACATAAGCAAAGAGTTCAGGCATGGCCGAATGGCCAGCCCTCTCTAACGTGATCAATGATCCCCTAAGATGAAGAGTAAAACAAAACTGAGATCAAAGATGAGATCAAAGATGTCTAATACAATAGATAAATGTCCTATATATACTAGACTAGCTACTAGGGTTTACATGAGTAAGTAATTGATGCATAAATCCACTTCCGGGGCCCACTTGGTGTATGCTTGGGCTGAGCTTGATTAATTCACGAGCTAAGGCATATCTTGGCGTTGAACTCTGAGTTATGATATGTTTTGGGCGTTCAACTCCGGATCATGACATTTTTCTGGCGTTTAACTCCAGACAGCAGCGTGTACTTGGCGTTCAACGCCAAGTTACGTCGTCATTCTTCGAATAAAGCATGGACTATTATATATTGCTGGAAAGCTCTGGATGTCTACTTTCCAACGCCGTTGAGAGCGCGCCAATTGGGGTTCTGTAGCTCCAGAAAATCCATTTCGAGTGCAGGGAGGTCAGAATCCAACAGCATCAGCAGCCCTTTTGTTAGCCTTCTTCAGAGTTTTGCTCAAATCCCTCAATTTCAGTCAGAATTTACCTGAAATCACAGAAAAACACACAAACTCATAGTAAAGTCCAGAAATGTGAATTTAACATAAAAACTAATGAAAACATCCCTAAAAGTAGCTCAAACTTACTAAAAACTATATGAAAACAATGCCAAAAAGCGTATAAATTATCCGCTCATCACAACACCAAACTTAAATTGTTGCTTGTCCCCAAGCAACTGAAAATCAAATAGGATAAAAAGAAGAGAATATACTATAAAGTCCAAAATATCAATGAATATTAATTTAATTAGATGAGCGGGACTTGTAGCTTTTTGCTTCTGAACAGTTTTGGCATCTCACTTTTTCCTTTGAAGTTTAGAGTGATTGGCTTCTCTAGGAACTTAGAATTTCAGATAGTGTTATTGACTTTCCTAGTTAGGCATGTTGATTCTTGAACACAGCTACTTTATGAGTCTTGGCTGTGGCCCTAAGCACTTTGTCTTCCAGTATTACCACCGGATACACAAATGCCACAGACACATAACTGGGTGAACCTTTTCAGATTGTGACTCAGCTTTGCTAAAGTCCCCAGTTAGTGGTGTCCAGAGAGGGAACCAGAAAAACCAAGATCTGATCTAAGAACTAGATGTCCAAAGATGAAAAATACAATAGTAAAGGGTCCTATTTATAGGGAACTAGTAGCTTAAGAATTACAAAGATGAGTAAATGACATAAAAATCCACTTCCGGGCCCACTTGGCGTGTGCTTGGGCTGAGCATTGAAGCATTTTCGTGTAGAGACTTCTCTTGGAGTTAAACGCCAGCTTTTGTGCCAGTTTGGGCGTTTAACTCCCACTTTGGTGCCAGTTCTGGCGTTTAACGCTGGGAATTCTGAGGGTGACTTTGAACGCCGGTTTGGGCCATCAAATCTTGGACAAAGTATGGACTATCATATATTTCTGGAAAGCCCAGGATGTCTAATTTCCAACGCTGTTGAGAGCGCGCCAATTGGGCTTCTGTAGCTCCAAAAAATCCACTTCGAGTGCAGAGAGGTCAGAATCCAACAGCATCTGCAGTCCTTTTCAGTCTCTGAATCAGATTTTTGCTCAGGTCCCTCAATTTCAGCCAGAAAATACCTGAAATCACAGAAAAACACACAAACTCATAGTAAAGTCCAGAAAAGTGAATTTTAACTAAAAACTAATAAAAATATACTAAAAACTAACTAAATCCTACTAAAAACATACTAAAAACAATGCCAAAAAGCGTATAAATTATCCGCTCATCACCCACCTACCTCACCATTCAAATTCAAACCACTTTCCCTCCCAAACCCACCCATAATGGCCGAACCCTACCCCTCTCTTCACCCCTATATAAACCCATCTTCACTCTTTCATTTTCACACACCCTAAACACTACTTCTCCCCCTTTGGCCGAACCACAAAGCCATCTCCCTCTCCTCTATTTCTTCTTATTCTACTGTCTTCTTTCTTCTTTTGCTCGAGGACAAGCAAACCTTTTAAGTTTGGTGTGGTAAAAGCATTGCTTTTTGTTTTTCCATAACCATTTATGGCATCCAAGGCCGGAGAAACCTCTAGAAAGAGGAAAGGGAAGGCAAAAGCTTCCACCTCCGAGTCATGGGAGATGGAGAGATTCATCTCAAGGGTGCATCAAGACCACTTCTATGAAGTTGTGGCCTTGAAGAAGGTGATCCCCGAGGTCCCTTTCAAACTCAAAAAGAGTGAATATCCGGAGATCCGACATGAGATTCGAAGAAGAGGTTGGGAAGTTCTTACCAACCCCATTCAACAAGTCGGAATCTTAATGGTTCAAGAGTTCTCTGCCAATGCATGGATCACCAAGAACCATGATCAAAGTGTGAACCCGGATCCAAAGAATTGGCTTACAATGGTTCGGGGGAAATACTTAGATTTTAGTCCGGAAAATGTGAGGTTGGCATTCAACTTGCCCATGATGCAAGGAGATGAACATCCTTACACAAGAAGGGTCAACTTTGATCAAAGGTTGGACCAAGTCCTCACTGACATTTGTGAAGAGGGCGCCCAATGGAAGAGAGATTCAAGAGGGAAGCCGGTTCAATTAAGAAGGCACGACCTCAAGACCGTGGCTAGGGGATGGTTGGAGTTTATCCAACGCTCAATCATTCCCACTAGCAACCGGTCCGAAGTTACTATAGACCGGGCCATCATGATTCATAGCATCATGATTGGAGAGGAAGTGGAAGTTCATGAGGTTATAGCCCAAGAACTCTATAAGGTGGCGGACAAGTCCTCTACCTTGGCAAGGTTAGCCTTTCCTCATCTCATTTGTCACCTCTGTTATTCAGTTGGAGTTGACATAGAAGGAGACATCCTCATTGATGAGGACAAGCCCATCACTAAGAAAAGGATGGAGCAAACAAGAGACCCCACTCATCATGAAATCCCTGAGATGCCTCAAGGGATGCACTTTCCTCCACAAGACTATTGGGAGCAAATCAACACCTCCCTAGGAGAATTGAGTTCCAACATGGGACAACTAAGGGTGGAGCACCAAGAACATTCCATCCTCCTCCATGAAATTAGAGAAGATCAAAGAATCATGAGAGAGGAGCAACAAAGACAAGGAAGAGACATTGAGGAGCTCAAGCACTCCATAAGACCTTCAAGAGGAAGAACAAGCCGCCATCACTAAGGTGGACCCGTTCTTTAATCTCCTTGTTCTTTATTTTTTCTGTTTTTCGAAAATTATGCTTTATGTTTATCCATGTTTGTGTCTTATGATCATTAGTGTCTATGCCTTAAAGTTATGAATGTCCTATGAATCCATCACCTTTCTTGAATAAAAAATGTTCTTAATTGAAAAAAGAAAAGAATTGCATGAATATCAGATTTTATAACAGATTAATTATTTTGATGTTGTGGCAATGCTTTTGTTTCTGAATGTATGCTTAAACAGTGCATATGTCTTTTGAATTTGTGGTTCATGAATGTTAAAGTTGTTGGCTCTTGAAAGAATGATGAAAAAGGAGACATGTTACTGAGGATCAGAAAAATCACAAAAATGATTCTTGAAGCAAGAAAAAGCAGTGAATACAAAAAAAAAAGAGAACGAGAAAAACGAAAAAAATAGAAGAGAAAAAAAAAGTAAGCAGAAAAAGCCAATAGCCCTTTAAACCAAAAGGCAAGGGTAATAAAAAGGATCCAAGGCTTTGAGAATCAGTGGATAGGAGGGCCTACAGTAATAACATCCTGGCCTAAGCGGCTAAACCAAGCTGTCCCTAACCATGTACTTGTGGCGTGAAGGTGTCAAGTGAAAACTTGAGACTGAGCGGTTAAAGTCGTGATCCAAGGTAAAAAGAGTGTGCTTAAGAACCCTGGACACCTCTAATTGGGGACTCTAGCAAAGCTGAGTCACAATCTGAAAAGGTTCACCCAATTATGTGTCTGTGGCATGTATGTATCCGGTGGTAATACTGGAAGACAGAGTGCTTTGGGCCACGGCCAAGACTCATAAAGTAGCTGTGTTCAAGAATCATCATACTTAACTAGGAGAATCAATAACACTATCTGGATTCTGAGTTCCTAAAGAAGCCAATCATTCTGAATTTCAAAAGATAAAGTGAGATGCCAAAACTGTTCAGAGGCAAAAAGCTAAAAGCCCCGCTCATCTAATTAATACTGATCTTCATAGATGTTTTTGGAGTTCATTGCATATTCTCTTCTTTTTTATCTTATTTGATTTTCAGTTGCTTGGGGGCAAGCAACAATTTAAGTTTGGTGTTGTGATGAGCGGATAATTTGTACGCTTTTTGGCATTGTTTTTAGTATGTTTTTAGTATATTTAGTTGAGTTTTTAGTATATTTTTATTAGTTTTTAGTTAAAATATACTTTTCTGGACTTTACTATGAGTTTGTGTGTTTTTCTATGATTTCAGGTATTTTCTGGCTGAAATTGAGGGACCTGAGCAAAAATCTGATTCAGAGACTGAAAAGGACTACAGATGCTGTTGGATTCTGACCTCCCTGCACTCGAAGTGGATTTTCTGGAGCTACAGAAGCCCAATTGGCGCGCTCTCAACGGCGTTAGAAAGTAGACATCCTGGGCTTTCCAGCAATATATGATAGTCCATACTTTGCCCAAGATATGATGGCCCAAACTGGCGTTCAAAGTCACCCTCAGAATTCCCAGCGTTAAACGCCGGAACTGGCACCAAAGTGGGAGTTAAATGCCCAAACTGGCACAAAAGCTGGCGTTTAACTCCAAGAAGAGTCTCTATACGAAAATGCTTCAATGCTCAGCCCAAGCACACACCAAGTGGGCCCGGAAGTGGATTTTTATGTCATTTACGCATCTTTGTAATTCTTAAGCTACTGGTTCCCTATATATAGGACCTTTTGCTATTGTATTTGATGTCTTGGAATCTTGGTAGCTATCTTTAGTCTTATGCTATCTTAGACCATGGGGCTGGCCTCACGGCCATGCCTAGACCTTGTTCTTATGTATTTTCAACGGTGGAGTTTCTACACACCATAGATTAAGGTGTGGAGCTCTGCTGTACCTCGAGTATTAATGCAATTACTATTGTTCTTCTATTCAATTCAGCTTGTTCTTATTTCAAGATATTCATTCACACTCAAGAACTTGATGAATGTGATGATTATGTGACGCTCATCATCATTCTCACTTATGAACGCGTGATTGACAACCACTGCCGTTCTACAAGCAACAAGGCTCTAATGTTTATCTCTTGGATTCCTGATACACGATGCATGGTTGATCGCCTGACAACCGAGCGCTTGCTTGACAACCGAGCCAGCCATTCCGTGAGATCAAAGTCTTCGTGGTATAGGCTAGAACTGATGGCGGCATTCAAGAGAATCCGGAAGGTCTAACCTTGTCTGTGGTATTCTGAGTAGGATTCAATGATTGAATGACTGTGACGTGCTTCAAACTCGCGATTGTGGGGCGTTAGTGACAGACGCAAAAGAATAACTGGATTCTATTCCGACATGATCGAGAACCGACAGCTGGATAGCCATGCCGTGACAGGGTGCGTTGAACATTTCCACTGAGAGGATGGGAGGTAGCCACTGACAACGGTGAAACCCTTGCATAATGCTTGCCATGGAAAGGAGTAAGAAGGATTGGATGAAGGTAGTAGGAAAGCAGAGAGACGGAAGGGACAAAGCATCTCCATTCGCTTATCTGAAATTCTCACCAATGGAATACATAAGTATCTCTATCTTTATCTTTATGTTTTATTCATATATCATCCATAACCATTTGAGTCTGCCTGACTGAGATCTACAAGGTGACCATAGCTTGCTTCATACCAACAATCTCCGTGGGATCGACCCTTACTCGCGTAAGGTTTATTACTTGGACGACCCAGTGCACTTGCTGGTTAGTTGTGCGAAGTTGTGTTTATGCCATGGTATTGAGCACCAAGTCTTTGGGGCCATTACTAGGGATTATTTGAGTTGTGAAAAGTAGTGATCACAATTTCGCATACTAACCATGGTGGGTTGTCTCCCACTTAGCACTTTTGTTTAACGTTCTTAAGTTGGATTATCTATGAGCTTAGTCCTCTTCTTGTGCTGAATCCTTCAAGAGGAAGATCTCCAGCTCCTTGTTGCTCTTCATTTTCTCACCATGATATAGCTTCAGCGGTGGTCATTTACCTTGAAGAAGGTGGGGCTTGACGGATGACTCAGGTGGAAGACTCCATAAGGCTCAGCCTTCTCTACCCTGTAGGGTCCATCCCACCTTGATCTCAACTTTCCTGGCATGAGTCTCAGTCTTGAGTTATAGAGGAGGACCAAGTCCCCAGATCTAAACTCTCTTCTCTTAATATTCTTATCATGCGCCACCTTCACCTTTTCCTTGTAGAGCCGTGAGTTCTCATACGCCTCTAGTCGAAGGCATTCTAGTTCCTGTAGTTGCAGCTTTCTTTCAATGCTGGCTCCCCCAATCCTAAGTTGCATTCTTTCACCGTCCAGTATGCCTTGTGTTCCACCTCCACTGGAAGATGACAAGCCTTTCCGTAGACGAGGCAGAATGGACTCATTCTGATGGGGGTCTTGTATGTAGTCTGATAAGCCCATAGCGCATCTGCCAGTCGAGCACTCCAGTCCTTCCTGTGAGGCTTCACAATTTTCTCTAATATGTGCTTGATCTCCCTATTTGACACCTCGGCTTGTCCATTGGTCTGGGGATGGTAAGCTGTCGCCACCTTGTGAATGATGCCATGCTTCTTCAATAGACCTGTCAACCTCCTATTACAAGAGTGCCTTGATCACTCACGATTGCTCGTGGTGATCCAAAGCGACATATAATATTATTTCGGACAAAAGATACAACAACGTTAGCATCATCAGTACGGGTAGAAATTGCTTCCACCCATTTAGACACATAATCAACAGCTTACAATATATATAAGAAACCTTTAGAGTTTGGAAATGGACCTATGAAGTCAATACCCCAAACATAAAAAATCTCACAGAACAACATAAGTTGTTGGGGCATCTCATCCCTCTTAGATATATTCCCAAACCTTTGGCATTAAGAGCAAGAGTCACAATATATGCTAGCATCCTTAAAAAGTGTGGGCCACCAGAATCCACAGTCTAAGATTTTTTTAGCAGTTCTTTGAGGTCCTAAATGTCCACCACACTCAGAAGAGTGGCAGGCCTCTAAAATTGACTAGAATTTTGATTGTGGTATACACCTTGGATTATTTGGTCAGCACCACATCTCTATAAATATGGGTCATCCCATATATAATATTTGGACTCGCTTTTCAGCTTGTCTCTTTGATGCTTAGTAAAATTAGGAGGAATGGTACGACTAACCAAATAATTAGCTACAGGTGCATACCAAGGAATCACCTCAGATACTGCTTGCAAGATATCAAGTGGAAAAGCATCATTGATAGGAGTGGAGTCATTTTTAATATGTTCAAGACGACTCACGTGGTCCGCCACTAAGTTTTGAGAACCACTCCTATCTTTGATTTCTGAATCAAATTCTTGCAACAGCAGTATCCAACGGATTAACCTTGGTTTAGACTATTTCTTAGCTAACAGATATTTTAAGACTGCATGGTCTGAATATACTACCACCTTAGTTCCAAGTAAATAAGCTCTGAATTTATCAGGAGCAAAAACAATAGCTAATAGCTCTTTTTCAGTGGTAGTATAATTAGACTGAGCGCCATCTAAAGTCTTAGAGGCATAGGCAATAATATAAGGGTCCTTACCTTCGCGCTGAGCCAGCGCCGCGCCTACCGCATAGTTGGAAGCGTCACACATGATCTCGAACGGCCTACTCGAGTCTGGCCCTCTCACAATGGGAGCTTGTGTCAAGACAACCTTCAGCTTATCAAATGCCTCCATGCAATCTTCACTCAACTTGAACTCTACGTCCATCTGAAGCAACTGGAATAAAGGCAATGCTACCTTACTGAAGTCCTTGATAAACCGCCGGTAGAAACCTGCATGACCAAGAAACGAACTGACTTCCTTCACAGAAGAGGGGTAAGGTAAACTAGAAATAATATCTACCTTTGCTAGATCAACATAGATACCAGTATTGGAAACAACGTTGCCTATAACAATACCTTATTTTACACTGAAATGACACTTTTCAAAATTAAGTACAAGGTTTGAATTAGTACACCTTTCTAATACTCTAGCTAAACTATCCAAGCAGAGGTAAAATGAATCGCCATAGACACTAAAGTCATCCAAAAAAACTTCCATACAATTCTCAAGAAAATTTGAGAAAATACTCATCATGCATCTTTGGAACGTAGCCAGTGCATTACATAAGCCAAAAGGCATCCTCTTATATGCATACGTTCCAAAGAGACATGTAAAAGTAGTTTTCTCCTGATCTTCAGGAGCTATATAAATTTGAAAATATCATGTGTAACCATCTAGAAAACAATAGTGTGATTTACCTGACAGGCGATCAAGCATTTGATCGATAAAAGGCAGCGGGTAGTGGTCCTTGCGAGTGGCATGGTTCAGACGCCTATAGTCAATGCACACCCTCCAGGAGTTTTTCACTCTTATAGCCATGAGCTCTCCATGCTCATTCGTCACTGTGGTGACGCCAGACTTCTTCGGGATTACCTGTACTGGGCTAACCCATTTACTATCTGAGATTGGATAAATGATGTCAGCTTCTAGCAGTCTGGTTACCTCCTTTTTCACCACTTCTAAAATGGTGGGGTTTAACCGCCTTTGAGGTTGAAGCATAGGCCTCGCTCTCTCCTCTAAAAATATCTGTTGCTCGCAAACCTGAGGGATTATACCTACTATGTCTGCTAAGCTCCATCCAATAGCCTTTTTGTGTCTTCTCAGCACACCAAGCAGTTGCTTCTCTTATTGGGAAGTGAGTTCCTTTGCAATGATAACTGGGAGCTTCTGATTGTTTTCATGGTAGGCGTAGTTGAGATGAGGTGGAAGGGGCTTCAATTCTATTTTCAGCTCATGGTTAGGCACTTGATCATCTTGAACCACTGGGGTAGCAAGGCGTCTTCAATATACTTAGAAGACTTCCCCACACTGGCACCTTGCTCCATGGTCTCTTCTTCCACTGCCTCTTGGTGAACTTCAGCTACAACATCATCAATAATGTCGAATTGGAAGATGTAGTGGTCTTCTGGTGGGTGCTTCATGGCTTCATCAAGGTTGAAGCTCACTGCTCTGCCATCTATCTCAAAAGAATAGGTTTCTGAGAAAGCATCCAACTTGAATCACGAAGTCTTCAGAAATAGCCTTCCAAGCAAGATGGATGAAGGTCTTCCGGAGTCACTAGGGGGCATCTCAAGAATTTAGAAGTCGATAGGAAACGTCAACCCCTTAATGCTCACCAGGACGTCTTCCGCAACGCCAACCACCAAAATTATGCTCTTATCTGCCAAAATAAAATGTGCTGTTGACCTTTTCAAGGGTGGGAGCCTTAAGGCATCATATACAGATAATGGCATAATACTAACACATGCACCTAAATCACACATGCAGTCAATAAATTGTACACCTCCTATAATGCAAGTAACCATGCATGGATCGGGATCCCCACATTTTTCTGGTAAAGCACCCATTAAAGTAGAGATAGAGCTACCTAAAGGAATAGTTTCTAAATCATTTATTTTATCTTTATGCATGCACAAATCTTTTAGAAACTTAGCATATTTAGGTACTTGTTGAATGGCATCAAAAAAGGGAATAGTTACCTCAACCTTTTTGAAGATCTCTACCATTTTGGGGTCTAGCTCCACTTGCTTCTTTGTCCTCTGAGGAAGGTGTGAAAATGGAACAGGAATGACTTCTCTCACAGCATCATCTTCCTTAGGTACTCCATTCCTTGGTCGAGCAACTTCTTCTTCAACCATATTTTGTGCTTCCTCCTTTTCTTCTGCATCCTCTTCTACCTCAACAACATCTTCAACTTGAACATCTTCTCTTAAGCTTGGCTCTTCAGGACTCCTCTCCTGCAATGTAGTTCCGAACCTCAAAGTGATGGCGTTGATTCCACCCTTGGGGTTGGGTAAAGGTTGAGAGAAAAGTGTACTAGAGCTTGAAGGTTGGTTGTTGGGGGTAGAGGGTGGTTCCATCTGGGATATAAGAGCTTGTAGAGTAGAGGTAAGACTGGTAAGGCTAGAGGTAAGTGAATTCTGAAGCTCTTTTTGTCCTTGTAGGATAGAATGGAGTGTTTCATGTTGGTTAGAGGAAGGGGGATGGTAGGTGATTTGGGGGGCTTGTTGTTGGTTGAATGGAGGTGCTTGGTATTGACTTTGGTGAGGTGCTCGGTATGGAGGGTTTGTTGGTTCCGATTCTGTTGATAGTTGTTGTTATTCCACCTTTGATTTTGACCGGTGTTTCTGCATCCTTGGTTGTAGTTTTCCCTCCACCCTCGGTTGGAATTGTCTCTCCATCCTTGGTTGGAGTTGTCTTGCCAACCCTGATTGTAGTTCCCACCTTGATTCAGACGGTCGTAGAAATTATGGGTAGCTGCCAAGGTGTTGTCTTCTTGTTGGAGTTGAGGACATTCATCAGTGTAACTAACTACTGACGATGTTGCTGACAATGTTGCTGTGAAGGAGGTGGAGGTTGTTGTTGATTAAGCTGGAGTTTTTTCAGTTTATTGGTCATCTCTCCTAGAGTTTTTGTGAATACAGCTGTCTCACTGCTAGAGGAAACTTCCGCAATAGCCTTGAGATGGTTGGTCTTCTACCTTGCATTTCTGGTAGACTCAGCTAGATCGGTGATCAGTTGCCACACTTCTGTTGTCGTCTTGTACGTAGTCAGAGAGCCATTACTCGCAGCATCTAAGAGGGTCTTGTCTCTAGGCTTCATGCCTTTGCTAAAGTAGCTAATCAACACCAACTGGTCAATCTTGTGGTGGGGACATGAGTCAAGGAGAATCCTGAAGTATTTCCAATACTCATAAAGAGTCTCTGATTCGCACTGGATAATGTAGGAAATTTCTTTCCTCAATCTATCGATAAACTCTGCTGGAAAAAACTTATCCAGGAATTCTCTTCTGAGTAGATCCCAATTAGTAACAACTACTTCAGGTTGAGTGTAGAACTACTCCCTTACCTTTCCCTCAAGAGAAAATGGGAAGGCATATAACCATATAGTGACCTCGTCTGCACCATGCCGCCTAGTAGTTGAGCAGGCTATCTGAAAATCCCTAAAGGAAAAAATCATGGTTAAATAATATAACCATATAATTAAGCTCAAAATCTCATGGGTTATGTGTTCTTAGCTCTTAAAATCATGTTCCAAATTACAATCTTCAAACAACAACTACTAGTCATGCAAGTTATTCCATGTAACAAAAGAAAAATAGAATATTAATGTTAAAAGAGAGAGAAATGTAACCTCCGAAAGTCATTCCGACCTCCCCACACTTAAGGGTTGCACGATCCTCCGTGCTGTCAGTGATGAAAAGAGTGGTGTTGGGAGCATCGTTTCCACCATCTGGCTCATCATGGCTTTCTATGCTCTGTGGTGAAGTGGAGTCCGGGGTGTCTGTTTCTTCCCGAGGTGGGTGAGTGCCAACAATCAGCTCTTTCAGGTAGGTATATCGGCGCTTGTTACGGTGCTCCATTTGCTTAGCCCGCCGGTCTTGCCAGTCCATCCTCTCAAGGATCTGAAGGAGTAGCTGATTGGTTGAAGGTGCCTGTGGTGTGGATGATGGTGGAGTGGAGGGATAAGGAGCGTCGTGGGCCAGGCCTTCATTCTGGCTTGCATTAGGTGGTGGAGGCCTGATGTACCTCCCACTCGAGACATACTGATCATCTTGAGAAAGCATGGCCTTCGTGTTTCCCGCCCTATAGGAAACTCCCGTGCAGAGACCAAATCTGTAACTAATGCGGGGAAGGGTAGGTTGCCCGCTATGTGTACATGCTCTATAGGATGTCGGATGATGCGAGGCAAGTTCAGTGGTTGCTCTGTCAGAATGCACCATATTAGGAATGCCATGTCAGTAGTGAAGGTTGACTCGTGGGTGCTCGGAAAGACGTAATGAGACAGAATTTGAGCCCACACGCGCGCCTCGAAGGTTAAGTGCAGAGGCAGAAATGCCCTTGTGTCTAGCCCAGTGTTGTCCATAGATCCAGTTGCTGCTAGGTAGGGAGATGACGCCTAGGACGTTATTCCAGTCAAAGGTGTATGCCAGACATTCTAGTTGGGCTGCTTGATAAGCATCCAACCCCTCTGGGCTAGGTAGAAGATCCAGTACCCTCTGTATAGCACCTTCGAAGACGGGGACTTGCTTTTGGCGAACATAGACAGACTGCAAGGTGGGCGTGTACAAGTTGGAATAGAATTCAACTACCCAAGATAAGTTGGCCTCTCGCGGCTACCTTCTTAAGAATCCCCACTGTATCCGTTCAATGCGGGACTCCACAAAGTCAACAAAATGTGTCGGAAGGATGAGGAGGTGCTCATTATTGTAGTTTCTTTCTGCCAGAAGGGGGAACATCCGCTCACAGAAACGGTTAGTGAACCGTGCGGAATCCCGTCCAGGAAATGGTTTCTCTGCCTCATCCACCCAGATGATCCTCTTCACCCTCTTAGTTGGTGGTTTGACTGTTGTGAAGGGTTGTTCCTTAGCCGGTGCTCTTTTAGTTTCTCTCCTCACCGGTGCCCTATCAGACGCTTTCTCTTTTCCCTTTTTGGTGGTTGTTCATGCCCTGGGTCGAGCTGTTTGACCCGGGCTAACTAAAGTCAAGTCAACCGACCTCTTCAGGTCAAGGTTACCCGACCTCTTCTCAAAGGAGGTCGGCCAAATCACCAGGAGAGACCAAAAAGGGACCAAACAGAGGAACACGACCCAAGTCCAAAGGCAGCCCAAGCCTAGAAAAATAAGGGCGATTCCCTTAAAGATAAGATAACTCCACTCAAAAGATAAGATAAAATATCTATCTTATCTCCAGAAAAGGTCACTCTACAACATTATAAATACACTGGAGCACCCAGGTATAACTCATACTCTGATACTACTAAAAAACCTGCTTAATGTTCGTGCTAAATTAAGCATCGGAGTCTCTTGCAGGTACCACCACCCTCCGGTGACGAAGGATTAGCAGCACCACTAAGTTCAATAAGTCAGACCCAATAGCTCCGGCCACCACCGTAGATCTCGTCTGAGATCGACCTACAATTTGAGGTAATCCTCGGAACATTGGCGTCGTTGTCGGGGAACCTGAAAGTCATCCCATCATCATGGCGAACAATCTTGACAATGACCACAACTCAGATCTAGAAAATAGGACACCACATAAGAACGTGGACACTACGCCAAACGATACTTCTTAACCAAACAAAGACAAGAATTAAGTCGTTCGACACTTTGCCCTCCAGATCCATCACAAGTTTCGATGACCTGGCCAAAAAATTTCTTGCCCAATTTTCCATTCAGAAGGACAAAGCCAAGCACGCCCCAAGCTTATTAGGGATCAAGCAAGGAGATCGGAAGAGTCTTCGTAGCTACATGGAAAGGTTCAACAAAGCATGCCTGGACATACAAAGCCTACCAACGAAAGCAGCCATTATGGGTTTCATCAATGGCCTACGAGAAGGACCTTTTAGTTACTCCATATCAAAGAAACATCCAACATCCCTGAATAAAGTGCAGGAACGAGCTAAGAAGTACATCAACATGGAGGAAAACTCTCAACTAGGAGAGACCTCAAAATCCAGATCCGCCTACTCCTCTCGGGATAAGGATAAAGAGTCCAAGAAAAAAGAAGATCAATACGGCGAGAAGCCTAAAAAATACAATTACACCCCTCCGGGTGTCTCTTGTGGATGTTTACCGAGAAGTATGCCATACCGAAAAGATCCCACCACCTCGCCCACTCAAAAGCAAGAAAGGAGGAGGAAATCGGATAGAATACTGTGAATATCAACGAATCTATGGACATCCTACCAATGAGTGCTTCAACTTAAAAAATGTTATTGAGAAATTAGTAAGAAAAGGACGACTAGATCGGTATTTAGCCAACAAATCAGACGAGCCCCGAAAAAGAAGAAGGGACGAAGAGGTCGGACGAGGAGAACGACCACCTCGCACCAAGGAGAGTCACATTCACATGATAAATGAGGGATTCGCGGGAGGAGGGATCTCAAAATCATCTCGCAAAAGGCACCTTAACAAAGTATATCATGTCGAGGGAGGAGAAGGATCACCCGACCTCCCTACTATTACTTTCACCCAAGAGGACGCGACAGACATCATCCCGGGACACGACGATCCTATGGTCATCACTATCATATTGGCCAATGCTAATCTCCACCACACGTTGGTAGACCAAGGAAGCTCGGCGGATATCTTGTTTAAACCGGCTTTTGATAAACTCGGCCTACAAGAGAAAGAGCTCAAAGCATATCCAAACAGCTTGTTTGGACTAAGAGACACTCCAATCCAACCGCTTGGATACATCTCGCTACACACAACCTTCAGAAAAATAACCCGATCAAGGACACTCAACATAGACTACATTGTAGTTGACGTAAGCTCAGCCTACAATGCCCTGATAGGTCGGGCAACATTGAATCAGCTCGCAATAGTAGTTTCAACTCCACATCTATGCATGAAGTTCCCAACTCCAGACGGGATTGCTACGATAAAAGGAGATCAGAAAATAGCGCGACGCTGTTACAATGAAAGTCTGAACCTCAGAGGCAAAGGGGAAAAAATCCACACCATCGAGCTCGGGGGAGTTCGAGGTCGGGAAGAACTTCGTCCACAACCTGAGGGCGAAATCGAATAAGTCCAGATCAGAGACACCCCGGACAAAACAACAAACATTACGGCAACTTTGAAACAAGATACAAAAGGCCTTCTGATACAGTTCCTAAGGGATAATGCCGACCTCTTCGCATGGAAGGCCGCGGACATGCCGGGCATAGACCCTAAATTAATATGCCATAAACTAGCAGTATACCCAAGATCTCGGCCAGTACAGCAGAAGCGTAGGAAGTTCAGACTGGAAAGATCCCAAGCTGTGGAAGAACAGGTGCAGGCTCTACTGGAGGCAGGATTCATAAGTGAGGTCAAGTACCCATTATGGCTAGCCAATGTTGTTTTAGTGAAAAAGTCAAATAGGAAGTGGCAGATGTGCACCGACTACACTGATCTCAATAAAGCCTGCCCGAAAGATCCCTACCCACTCCCATGCATAGACACTCTAGTGGATGCCTCCTCCGGATACAAGTACCTCTCTTTCATGGATGCTTATTCAGGATATAATCAAATTCTGATGTATCACACTGATCAAGAAAAGACCTCATTCTTAACCCCAAAATCAAATTATTGTTACGTTGTCATGCCATTCGGACTAAAAAATGCAGGAGCTACTTACCAAAGATTAATGAACAAAGTCTTCGCAGACCATATCGGGAAACTCATGAAGGTATATATGGACGGCATGTTGGTGAAAACACAAAGTGAGAAATTGTTACTGTCCGACCTCACCAAAGTGTTCGATACCATAAGAGATATGGCACGTGACTTAATCCCGCAAAGTGCACCTTCCTAGTTAAGCGGGCAAATTCCTGGGTTTCATGTTAACACAATGAGGAATTGAGGTAAATTCGAACAAATGCCGGGCCATACTTGACATGAAGTGTCTGACCTGTGTCAAAGAGGTACAACACTCAACAGGAGACTGATAGCCTTGTGCAGATTTCTAGCCGGATCGGCAATAAGATCTCTCCCCTTCTACGCCACCTTAAGGAAGGGAAAAAGGTTCGAATGGACAACAGAGTGCGAGCAAGCTTTCCAGGATTTCAAAAGGTTCATGGGACAACCACCTATTCTAACTCGACCACGAGAAGGAGAACCACTTGTATTGTACCTCGCAGTAGGAAGTCGGGCAATAGCATCAGCACTGGTCAGAGAAGACGAAACTGGGCAACAACCCATCTATTTTGTCAGCAAAGCTCTACAAAGGGTAGAACTGAACTATCAAAAGATAGAGAAGTTCGCCTACGCCCTCATACTAACTTCTCAATGACTTCGCCCCTACTTTCAAACTCACACCATCAAGACTCATACTAATAAGCCCATGAAAGGCATTCTCCAGAAGACAGATTTAGCTGGAAGAATTCTACAATGGGCAGTCTAGCTATCTGAGTTTGATCTTCAATACGAAACTCGGATAGCCGTCAAGTCCCAATATTTGGCCGACTTCATTGCTGAGTATACTGACACTCCGGGAGCTCCCATAGAATGGAATCTCTACATAGATGGCTCTTCAAACAAAACAAAAAGTGGCGCATGTGTGATAATAGAAAGCAATCAGAGAACCCAAATCAAACTCTCTCTCAAATTCGGGTTCCCTGCTTCAAACAACCAGGCCGAATACGAGGCACTACTAGCTGGTTTGAAGCTGGCTAAAGAGGTTGGAGCTCAAAAGCTTATCATCTTCAGTGACTCACAAGTAGTCACCTAACAAATAGCAGGAAGCTACCATGCTAAGGACCCTACCATGAAAAAGTATTTGGACAAAATCAGGGAACAGCTCAGACAACTCAGGGAATATGAGGTCCGCCACATACCTCGGGAACAGAATGCTCGAGCTGATTCACTCTCAAAACTAGCCAGCACCAAGCCAGGGGGCAATAATAGGAGCCTCATCCAGGAAATACTACAGAACCCGTCAATCTTGGAAGAAGAAAATGTCCTAGCCATAACGGGTCTGGATCAAGGATGGATGACTCCCATAATTAACCACCTTAAAACAGAGACACTCCCTACAGATAAGAAGAAGGCAAAGAGATTAAAACGGGAGGCACAATACTACACCATCATAAACAATACTCTATACAAGAGAGGGATTTCAATAACACTGTTAAAATGTGTGCTGACCTCCAAAACAAAGGAAGTTTTAGAAGAAGTACACAGTGACATCTGTGGCAACCATTTCGGAGCACGAGCCCTCGCAAAAAAATACTCTGAGCCAGATTCTTTTGGCCTACTTTGCAAAAGGAAGCAACAGAGTTCGTAAAGACATGTCCACCATGTTAGAAACATGCTAACTACCACATCGCCCTACCAGAGGAGCTCATCAGCATAACATCACCTTGGCCATTCGTGAGATGGGGACTCGACCTCTTAGGACCCTTTTCCCAAAGGTTGGGACAAGTCAAGTTCCTTATTGTAGGGGTAGATTACTTTACAAAATGGATTGAGGCAGAGCCCCTAGCTAATGCCACTGCTCAAAGAAGTCGAAAATTCTTATACAGAAATGTTGTCACAAGGTTTGGAGTTCCCCACTCTATCACCACAGACAATGGTACTCAGTTTATAGACATGGGTTTCAGAAAGTTGGTAGCTGACTGGAAAATAAAGCACTAATTCACATCCGTAGAACACCCCCAGGCTAATGGACAAGCAGAAGTTGCCAACAAAGTCATACTAGCCGGGTTAAAACAGAGACTATAGGATGCAAAAGGAGCCTGGGCTGAAGAACTCCCACAAGTTCTATGGGCATATCGGACAACTCCGCACTCCACGAAGAGGGAATCACCCTTCCAACTAGCTTACGGAATAGAGGCAATGATCCCAGTGGAAGTCGAAGAAGGGTTCCCCAAAATGATCTTCTACAATGAAGAGGCCAACTCCCAACTTCAAAGGGAAGAGCTTGACCTACTTCCGAAAATCCAGGAAAGAGCTTGGATCAGGAAGGATGTGCTAAAACGTCGAATGACCTCAAGATACAATCGGAAGGTAGTACAGCGAAGCTTTGCCAACAACGATCTCATCTTAATCCAAAATGATATCGGAACAAGT
Source organism: Arachis hypogaea (assembly GCF_003086295.3). NCBI lineage: Eukaryota > Viridiplantae > Streptophyta > Magnoliopsida > Fabales > Fabaceae > Arachis > Arachis hypogaea. The sequence goes on from NC_092039.1 coordinate 16,450,912, forward strand.
CGACCAAGAGAGGGGAAGCTAGCAGCTAACTGGAAAGGACCCTACTGAGTCACAGAGGTACTAGAAAAAGGCTACTACAGGGTGTCCGAACTCGAGGGGCGAGAGCTACCAAGGTCATGGCATGCCTGCAACCTAAGAAGATTTTTTCTACAAAGCCTCTCTACATATCGGCAAGGTGAAAATCAAATTCACCTCCCGACCACGATGAAAATTGAATTCATCGTCTAAATTCGACAAAGATCGGCAAAAAGTGAAAACCAAATTCACTGCTCGATCAAGACAAAGCTACAGGTCGGCAAGGTGAAAATCAAATTCACCGTCTGATCACGACAAAATCAACAAAGTTATAAAAAGTAATCCATAAGCTGAGGCCTGGCCAGCCCTGACTAAAAAATGGATTACAAGAAATAACTTGAGACGTACCGACATGAAGAAGTTAGACCAATCGACCAAAGCGATAAAAGTTATAAAAAAGTAATCCATAGAAAGAGGCCTGACGAGGTTTGAGAAAAATGGATTGCTAAAAATAACTTGAGACGGACCGACATGAAGAAGTCGGATCAGAATGATTAAAGCGACAAAAGTTATAAAAAAGTAATCCATAGAAAGAGGCCTGACGAGGTCTGAGAAAAATTGGATTGCTAAAAATAACTTGAGATGGACCGACATGAAGAAGTCGGACCAGAATGATTAAGACGACAAAAAGTTATAAAAAGTAACCCATAAGCTGAGGCCTAGCTAGCCCTAATTAAAAATGGATTACTAGAAATAACTTAGAAGGGACCGACGTAAAGAAGTCAGCCCAAAAAGCCAAGAAAAACGACAGAGTTATAAAAAGCAAATCCATAAAAAGAGATCCAGCGAGGTCCAATTAAAAATGGATTGCTAGAAACAACTTGAGAAGGTTCGATAAAAGAAACCGACCAAACAGAAGGCGTGCGCTAGAAGGGACACAACTCAACCCAAAAAGCCATAACCTCATCAAAATCAATCCACAAGTGTTCCATGAGAATGCTAAAAAGAACAGTCACAAAAGTAATCAAAAGAGGTCGGATAGCAAAACTCCAACACTCTAAAGATTCATGGAAGTGCCAAAAAGTTGCAAAAAGAAAACAAAGCTACTATCATAAAGACTCAGAAGGACACCTGAGAGTCGACCTCAAGAGTTCAAAGGCATTTGTTTTTCTAAATAAAGTTGCTAAGGAAAAAGCAACTAAAATGTCACAGTCAAACAAACTACAAGCTACGGAAAATAGAGTTCAAAGACCCACAAGTCGGGCCATTAAGATACAAAAGAAAGTTAGAAACTACAAAGGATGCAAAGACTCCCTAGTGGCAGCATCTCGAGGTGAAGGAGAACGAGTCGCAAGAGGGACAGCATCAACTGTTTCATCTGGCCGGGTCAGAATCTGAACATCAGGATTCGACTCGGGATGGCCAACTTCAGATATAGGAGTTGGAGAAGAGGTAGCAGCAGAAGTTTGGGGAGGATCAACCAAATTAACCTGAGGAGTAGGGATCACCTTCTTCGGCCCAGAAGTGCTCGAGGTCAGCTTCTTAGGAGGGACCTGAGAAGATCCTTCCTGAGCAGCCTTGGCTGAGACGTTTTGGGCAGCTGTAGCTTTCCTCACCTTCTTAAAGGCCTTCATGGAATCATTATTCCTAACCATCTCTGAAAAACACATCAAAAACCAAGTTACAAAACTGGAAGAAAAGAAACAAAATCAAATAAACAAAGCAAAGCAGAAGAAAGAAGAAGTCGACCACTACCTAGCTCAGCTCAGAGAAGTGAGGGATCCCCTAAGAACTTCTTTGTATTGAGATGTGGAGGTTGCCCTCAATTCTCTTCCAACACATTCACAAAGGCCTGCTCGACCACATCAAGCGTCTCCCACAAATATCTAGATACTACAACATTCTTTTGCCAGCATAAGGGGAAGGCATGTTCATTATTCGGCTCTAAAAAAAAGGCCGAGCTCCCTCAATAGCTCGGACCTTGAAATAATAGTTCTTAAAGTCCCTAAAGGACTCATCATACATAGAAAACACTTTCTTTCCTTGGGGAGACAGGAAAGAAACCCAGGAAGCTTTCTTTTTTGTAGAAATCCCAGGTTTGGTCAAAACAAAGAGGTAAAGAAAGAGAGTTTGAGAAGGCTTGATATCCAATTCTTGGCATAACAACTGAAAGATCTTAATAAAGCCCCAGGAGTTTGGATGGAGCTGGCATGGAGCTACATTATATTACCACAGCAAATCGGTCTCGAAAGGGGTAAAAGGAAGGGTAATGTTCATTTGGCTAAAGAAGTAGCCATAAGAAAAAAAGAAGGGGTGTTCCCCCTGGGTCAGAGAAGGAAAACAAACCTTCTCATCAAGGTCAGGCACTCCTAACTCGTAGTTCTTCTTCTGATCTCTATTACTACAAATCATGTGATGTTTCCTAAGCTGCACGCAGTATTCAGAGTTAACCACTGAGACGCACATCAAGACGAGGGAGTCCAGCCAGTCAGACATGCCCTCGGGGACTTTAGAGGACGTCTCGACAATATTTTTGCAAGAAGACATGGGTCAACTAGTCCTACAGTAAGAAAAAAGAAAAAAAGGGTTACTAATCAACAGCTTGGTCAAACCCAAGAATAGAAGGGTAAAAGATGGAGTTACAGCAAGCAAGAGAAGAAGAAACTGAAAGCAAAGTCTTTTGGAAATTCAAAAAGAAAAGAGGGAAACGGCACAAAGATGAGTTAATGGGCTATAAAAACCCTCGCACGTTCCCAAAGCAAGAGTATAAATGCAAAAACGCACGTTTCAAACTAAAAGGAGTGAAGGAAAACGCTTCGCATTCAAGAAGCCTCAGCAGAATCAACCAAAGTGCTTGAGTTCGGCTTCTCCAAAGAAGGATCGAAGTCCTAAAAAAGGACTCGACCTCAAAAGAAAAGACCGCGCTCAAGCAGGGGCACTGTTCATGCTCTGGGTCAAGCTGTTTGACCCGGGCTAACTGAAGGCAAATCAACCGACCTCTTCAGGCCAAGGTTACCTGACCTCTTCTCAAAGGAGGTCGGCCAAATCACCAGGAGAGCCCAAAAAGGGCCCAAGCTGAGGAACACGACCCAAGTCCAAAGTCAGCCTAAGCCTAGAAAGATAAGGGCGGTTCCTTTAAAGATAAGATAACTCCACTCAAAAGATAAGATAAGATAACTATCTTATCTCCAGAAAAGGACACTCTACAACATTATAAATACACTGAAGCACCTAGATATAACTCATACTCTGATACTACTAAAAACCTACTTAAAGTCCGTGCTAACTTAAGCATCGAAGTCTCTTGCAGGTATCACCACCCTCCGGTGATGAAGGATCAGCAGCACCACCAAGTCCAACAAGTCGGACACAACAGCTCTGGCCACCACCGCAGATCTTGTCCGAGATCGACCTACAGTTTCAGGTAACCCTCGAAACAGTAGCCATCCTGAAAAGGAAGAAAGAAAAGGAATATCAAATTCAAATAGCTAGTACCGGGAGGAGGAAAGTCCAAGTGATAATCAATGCCAAGGGAGAAGATAGTGTCTTAAATACATGGTCGCAACAACATACAAGTAGGACATCAAGTAATATCATGAAGGCATATCAAAATAACTAGATGCAAGAGGATTAAAAGCATGCAAGTAAAAGCATGAGAAGCATAGCTCAAGCATCAATAGCAAAATGATTATCACATGTAACAAAATAATGAGCACTTTCATGTTGACAATTAATGACTAATATACTCAATACACAATGGATTGCAAGGTTTTGTGAAAAGGAGGCACTAAAGTATAAGAATAAAATAAGAGAAAAATCAAAATGCCATGAGAGCCTTTTCACAAACACTTGGTATGCAATTTAAAAGTCCAAAATAAGGTAATCAATCCAAGCATGTATGAGACCTAGAATAAAATGTCAATTGTCAAATCACTCCTAAAAGTATCCACAAGCAAATATATTGCAAAAGAATCACCCAATAAATCTCTAACACTAACATAATCATGAAAAAATAGAGAGGAGAAAAGAGAAAGAAAAAGAACCTTAAAAAGAAGAAGATGAAAATAGGGAGGTAATCAGGAGTAGGAGTGAGCAAAGAGTAGTAAGAATGGAGTAAGAAGAAATTAAGAAAGAGAGAAGAGGAAGGAGAATGAGGAAGAGAAGAAGAAAGAATTAGGATTTGAAAAGAAAAGAAAAGAAAAGAAAAGAAGGTTTGAAAGAAAACGGAACAGGGTAGCGCACTGATTAGGTGATGCAACGCATTCGATGCGAACGCATAGCCCACGCGTGGGTGAGCTAAAAGTTAAGGGACGCGTAAGCGTCAATCACGCGTGCGCGTGATCAGGATCCGTGCAAAATGCGCGAATCCATCCTCACTCCCGCACAACTCTCTGTTCAAAATACCCATTTACAGCAAATTACACACCCACGCGTACGCGTCATGGACGCTTACGCGTGGGTTGTCAAAGTAACAGGCGATGCGTAAGCATCGATCACACGTACGCGTGACCATTGGTCGTGCTAGACGCACAATTCCAGTGCCAAGGCAGCTCAACTCTCAGGCAAATTACACATTATGGTGCACGAAATTGTGATCATCAATGGCGCCATCAACATGGTACGCTAAATTGTAATCTCAACTCTTTATCACAACTTCGCACAACTAACCAGCAAGTGCACTGGGTCGTCCAAGTAATAAACCTTGCGCGAGTAAGGGTCGATCCCACGGAGATTGTTGGTATGAAGCAAGCTATGGTCATCTTGTAAATCTCAGTCAGGCAGATTCAAATGGTTATGGATGATTTATGAATAAAGCATAAAATAAAGATAGAGATACTTATGTAATTCATTGGTGAGAATTTCAGATAAGCGTATGGAGATGCTTCGTCCCTTCCGTCTCTCTGCTTTTCTACTGTCTTCATCCATTCCTTCTTACTCCTTTCCATGGCAAGCTGTATGTTGGGCATCACCGTTGGCAGTGGCTACAGTCTCGTCCTCTCAGTGAAAATGTTCAACGCGCTCTGTCACAGCACGGCTAATCATCTGTCGGTTCTCAATCAGGTTGGAATAGAATCCAGTGATTCTTTTGCGTCTGTCACTAACACCCAGCCTTCAAGAGTTTGAAGCTCGTCACAGTCATTCAATCCTTGAATCCTACTCAGAATACCACAGACAAGGTTTAGACCTTCCAGATTCTCTTGAATGCCGCCATCAATTCTAGCTTATACAACGAAGATTCTAATTAAGGAATCCAAGAGATAAACATTCAAGCCTTGTTTGCTTGTAGAACGGAAGTGGTTGTCAGGCACGCGTTCATAAGTGAGAATGATGATGAGCGTCACATAATCATCACATTCATCATGTTCTTGGGTACGAATGAATATCTTAGAACAAGAATAAGCTGAATTGAATAGAAGAACAATAGTAATTGCATTAATACTCGAGGTACAGCAGAGCTCCACACCTTAATCTATGGTGTGTAGAAACTCCACCATTGAAAATACATAAGAAAAAGGTCTAGGCATGGCCAAATGGCCAGCCCCAAAACACGATCAAAAGATTCAAAGATCTAAAGATGATCAAAGATCCAAAGATGAAAATACAATAGCAAAAGGTCCTATTTGTAGAGAACTAGTAGCTTAGGGTTTACAAAGATGAGTAAATGACATAAAAATCCACTTCCGGGCCCACTTGGTGTGTGCTTGGGCTAATCATTGAAGCTTTCATGTGTAGAGACTTTTCTTGGAGTTAAACGCCAGCTTTTGTGCCAGTTTGGGCCCCATTCTTGTGCCAGTTCCGGCGTTTAACGCCGGGCAGTTTTGAGCTGATTTGGAACGCCAGTTTGGGCCATCAAATATAGGGCAAAGTATGGACTATTATACATTGCTGGAAAGCCCAGGATGTCTACTTTCCAAAACAATTGAGAGCGCGCCAATTGGGCTTCTGTAGCTCCAGAAAATTTACTTCGAGTGTAGGGAGGTCAGAATCCAACAGCATCTGCAGTCTTTTTCAGCCTCTGAATCAGATTTTTGCTCAGGTCCCTCAATTTCAGCCAGAAAATACCTGAAATCACAGAAAAACACACAAACTCATAGTAAAGTCCAGAAAAGTTAATTTTAACTAAAAACTAATAAAAATATAATAAAAACTAACTAAAACAAACTAAAAACATACTAAAAACAATGCCAAAAAGCGTATAAATTATCCGCCCATCACAACACCAAATGTAAATTGTTGCTTGTCCCCAAGCAACTGAAAATCAAATAAGATAAAAAGAAGAGAATATGCAATGAATTCCAAAAACATCTATGAAGATCAGTATTAATTAGATGAGCGGGGCTTTTAGTTTTTGCCTCTGAATAGTTTTGGCATCTCACTCTATCCTTTGAAATTCAGAATGATTGGCTTCTATAGGAACTCAGAATCCAGATAGTGTTATTGATTCTCCTAGTTAAGTGTGATGATTCTTGAACACAGCTACTTTATGAGTCTTGGCCGTGGCCCAAAGTACTCTGTCTTCCAGTATTACCACCGGATACATACATGCCACAAACACATAATTGGGTGAACCTTTTCAGATTGTGACTCAGCTTTGCTAGAGTCCCCAATTAGAGGTGTCTAGGGTTCTTAAGAACACTCTTTTTTCCTTGGATCACAACTTTATTTCTTTCTCTTCCTTTTTTTTTCTTTTCATTTTTTTTTGAATATTCACTGCTCTTTCTTGCTTCAAGAATCATTTTTATGATTTTTCAGATCCTCAGTAACATGTCTCCTTTTTCATCATTCTTTCAAGAGCTAATCTTTCATGAACAACAAATTCAAAAGACATATGCACTGTGGTGCGCGAAATTGTGATCATCACAACTTCGCACAACTAACCAGCAAGTGTACTGGGTCGTCCAAGTAATAAACCTTACACGAGTAAGGGTCGATCCCACAGAGATTGTTGGTATGAAGCAAGGTATGGTCACCTTGTAAATCTTAGTCAGGCAGACTCAAATGGGTATAGATGATGAATAAAACATAAAGATAAAGATAGGGATACTTATGCAATTCATTGGTGAGAATTTCAGATAAGCGTATGAAGATGCTTTGTCCCTTCCGTCTCTCTGCTTTCCTACTGTCTTCATCCAATCCTTCTTACTCCTTTCCATGGCAAGCTTATGCAAGGGTTTCACCGTTGTCAGTGGCTACCTCCCATCCTCTCAGTGGAAATGTTCAACGCACCCTGTCACGGCACGGCTATCCATCTGTCGGTTCTCAATCAGGCCGGAATAGAATCCAGTGATTCTTTTGCGTCTGTCACTAACGCCCCGCCCTCAGGAGTTTGAAGCACGTCACAGTCATTCAATCATTGAATCCTACTCAGAATACCACAGACAAGGTTAGACCTTCCGGATTCTCTTGAATGTCGCCATCAGTTCTAGCCTATACCACGAAGACTCTGATCTCACGGAATGGCTAGCTCGTTTGTCAGACGAGCGCTCGGTTGTCAGGCGATCAACCATGCATCGTGTATCAGGAATCCAAGAGATATTCACCCAATCTAAGGTAGAACGGAGGTGGTTGTCAGTCACACGTTCATAGGTGAGAATGATAATGAGTGTCACGGATCATCACATTCATCAAGTTGAAGAACAAGTGATATCTTGGAACAAGAACAAGCGGAATTGAATAGAAGAACAATAGTAATTGCATTAATACTCGAGGTACAGCAGAGCTCCACACCTTAATCTATGGTGTGTAGAAACTCCACCGTTGAAAATACATAAGAACAATAGTGATCATTGGCTTCGGTCCCAGAGAGGGAACCAGAAAAACCAAGATGAAAATACAATAGTAAAAGGTCCTATTTATAGGGAACTAGTAGCTTAAGAATTACAAAGATGAGTAAATGACATAAAAATCCACTTCTGGGCCCACTTGGTGTGTGCTTGGGCTGAGCATTGAAGCATTTTTGTGTAGAGACTCTTCTTGGAGTTAAACGCCAGCTTTTGTGCCAGTTTGGGCGTTTAACTCCCACTCTGGTGCCAGTTCCGGCGTTTAACGCTGGGAATTCTGAGGGTGACTTTGAACGCCGGTTTGGGCCATCAAATCTTGGGCAAAGTATGGACTATCATATATTTCTGGAAGGCCCAGGATGTCTACTTTCCAACGCCGTTGAGAGCGCGCCAATTGGGTATCTGTAGCTCCAGAAAATCCACTTCGAGTGTAGGGAGGTCAGAATCCAACAGCATCTGCAGTCCTTTTCAGTCTCTGAATCAGATTTTTGCTCAGGTCCCTCAATTTCAGCCAGAAAATACCTGAAATCACAGAAAAACACACAAACTCATAGTAAAGTCCAGAAAAGTGAATTTTAACTAAAAACTAATAAAAAGTATACTAAAAACTAACTAAAACTACTAAAAACATACTAAAAACAATGCCAAAAAGCGTACAAATTATCCGCTCATCACAACACCAAACTTAAATTGTTGCTTGTCCCCAAGCAACTGAAAATCAAATAAGATAAAAAGAAGAGAATATGCAATGAATTCCAAAAACATCTATGAAGATCAGTATTAATTAGATGAGCGGGGCTTTTAGCTTTTTGCCTCTGAACAGTTTTGGCATCTCACTCTATCCTTTGAAATTCAGAATGATTGGCTTCTTTAGGAACTCAGCATCCGGATAGTGTTATTGATTCTCCTAGTTAGGTATGATGATTCTTGAACACAGCTACTTTACGAGTCTTGGCCGTGGCCCAAAGCACTCTGTCTTCCAGTATTACCACCGGATACATACATGCCACAGACACATAACTGGGTGAACCTTTTCAGATTGTGACTCAGCTTTGCTAGAGTCCCCAATTAGAGGTGTCCAGGGTTCTTAAGCACACTCTTTTTACCTTGGATCACAACTTTATTTCTTTCTTTCTTTCTTTCTCTTTTTTTTTCGTTTTTTTTTTGTATTCACTGCTTTTTCTTGCTTCAAGAATCATTTTTATGATTTTTCAGATCCTCAGTAACATGTCTCCTTTTTCATCATTCTTTCAAGAGCCAACCAATCATGAACCACAAATTCAAAAGACATATGCACTATTTAAGCATACATTCAGAAAACAAAAGTGTTGCCTCCACATTAAAATAATTAATCTGTTATAAAATCTGAAATTCATGCAATTCTTCTCTTTTTCAATTAAGAACATTGTTTATTTAAGAAAGGTGATGGATTCATAGGACATTCATAACTTTAAGGCATAGATACTAAGACACTAATGATCATAAGACACAAACATGGATAAACATAAGCATGAAAATTCGAAAAACAAGAAAATAAAGAACAAGGAGATTAAAGAACGGGTCCACCTTAGTGATGGCGGCTTGTTCTTCCTCTTGAAGATCTTATGGAGTGCTTGAGCTCCTCAATGTCTCTTCCTTGTCTTTGTTGCTCCTCTCTCATGATTCTTTGATCTTCTTTAATTTCATGGAGGAGAATGGAGTGTTCTTGGTGCTCCACCCTTAGTTGTCCCATGTTGGAACTCAATTCTCCTAGGGAGGTGTTAATTTGCTCCCAATAGTCTTGTAGAGGAAAGTGCATCCCTTGAGGCATCTCAGGGATCTCATGATGAGAGGGGTCTCTTGTTTGCTCCATCCTTTTCTTAGTGATGGGCTTGTCCTCCTCAATGAGAATGTCTCCTTCTATGTCAACTCCTACTGAATAACAGAGGTGACAAATGAGATGAGGAAAGGCTAACCTTGCTAAGGTAGAGGACTTGTCCGCCACCTTATAGAGTTCTTGGGCTATAACCTCATGAACTTCTACTTCTTCTCCAATCATGATGCTATGGATCATGATGGCCCGGTCTAGAGTAACTTCATACCGATTGCTAGTGGGAATGATTGAGCATTGGATAAACTCCAACCATCCTCTAGCCACGGGCTTGAGGTCATGCCTTCTTAATTGAACCAGCTTCCCTCTTGAATCTCTCTTCCATTGGGCGCCTTCTTCACAAATGTCAGTGAGGACTTGGTCCAACCTTTGATCAAAGTTGACCCTTCTTGTGTAAGGATGTTCATCTCCTTGCATCATGGGCAAGTTGAATGCCAACCTCATATTTTCCGGACTAAAATCTAAGTATTTCCCCCGAACCATTGTAAGCCAATTCCTTGGGTTCGGGTTCACACTTTGATCATGGCTCTTGGTGACCCATGCATTGGCATAGAACTCTTGAACCATTAAGATTCCAACTTGTTGAATGGGGTTGGTAAGAACTTCCCAACCTCTCCTTCGGATCTCATGTCGGATCTCCGGATATTCACTCTTTTTGAGTTTGAAAGGGACCTCGGGGATCACCTTCTTCAAGGCCACAACTTCATAGAAGTGGTCTTGATGCACCCTTGAGATGAATCTCTCCATCTCCCATGACTCGGAGGTGGAAGCTTTTGCCTTCCCTTTCCTCTTTCTAGAGGTTTCTCCGGCCTTGGATGCCATAAATGGTTATGGAAAAACAAAAAGCAATGCTTTTACCACACCAAACTTAAAAGGTTTGCTCGTCCTCGAGCAAAAGAAGAAAGAAGAGAGTAGAAGAAGAAGAAATGGAGGAGAAGGAGATGGCTTTGTGGTTCGGCCAAAGGGGGGAAGAAGTAGTGTTTAGGGTGTGGGAAAATGAAGGAGTGAAGATGGATTTATATAGGGGTGAGGAGAAGGGTAGGGTTCGGCCATTATGGGTGGGTTTGGGAGGGAAAGTGGTTTGAATTTGAATGGTGAGGTAGGTGGGGTTTTATGAAGGATGGATGTGAGTGGTGAAGAGAAAGATGGGATTTGATAGGTGAAGGGTTTTTTGGGGAAGAGTGGTTGAGGTGATTGGTGAATGGGTGAAGAAGAGAGGTGGTGGGGTAGGTGGGGATCCTGTGGGGTCCACAGATCCTGAGGTGTCAAGGAAAAGTCATCCCTGCACCAAATGGCATGCAAAAATGCATTTTGAGCCAATTCTGGCGTTAAACGCCGGGCTGGTGCCCATTTCTGGCGTTTAACGCCAGGTTCTTGCCCTTTCCTGGTGTTTAACGCCAGTCTGGTGCCCCTTTCTGGCGTTAAACGCCCAGAATGGTGCCAGACTGGGCGTTAAACGCCCATCTGCTAGCCTTACTGGCGTTTAAACGCCAGTAGGTTCTTCCTCCAGGGTGTGCTGTTTTTCTTCCTGTTTTTCATTTTGTTTTTGCTTTTTCAATTGATTTTGTGACTTCTCATGATCATCAACCTACAGAGAACATAAAATAACAAAGGAAAATGGATAAAATATAACATTGGGTTGCCTCCCAACAAGCGCTTCTTTAATGTCAGTAGCTTGACAGAGGGCTCACATGGAGCCTCACAAATGCTCAGAGCAATGTTGGAACCTCCCAACACCAAACTTAGAGTTTGAATGTGGGGGTTCAACACCAAACTTAGAGTTTGGTTGTGGCCTCCCAACACCAAACTTAGAGTTTGATTGTGGGGGCTCTGTTTGACTCTGTTTTGAGAGAAGCTTTTCATGCTTCCTCTCCATGGTGACAGAGGGATATCCTTGAGCCTTAAACACAAAGGATTCCTCATTCACTTGAATGATCAGTTCACCTCTATCAACATCAATCACAGCCTTTGTTGTGGCTAGGAAGGGTCTGCCAAGGATGATGGATTCATCCATGCACTTCCGAGTCTCTAGGACTATGAAATCCGTAGGGATGTACTTCAACTTTTACCATAACATTCTCTACAAGTCCATAGGCTTGTTTCTTTGAATTGTCTGCCATCTCTAGTGAGATTCTTGCAGCTTGTACCTCAGAGATCCCTAGCTTCTCCATTACAGAGAGAGGCATGAGGTTTACACTTGACCCTAAGTCACACAGAGCCTTCTTGAAGGTCATGGTGCCTATGGTACAAGGTATTGAAAACTTCCCAGGATCTTGTCTCTTTTGAGGTAATTTCTGCCTAGACAAGTCATCCAGATCTTTGGTGAGCAAAGGAGGTTTGTTCTCCCAAGTCTCATTTCCAAATAACTTGTCATTTAGCTTTATGATTGCTCCAAGGTATTTAGCAACTTGCTCTTCAGTGACATACTCATCCTCTTCAGAGGAGGAATACTCATCAGAGCTCATGAAAGGCAGAAGTAAGTCCAAAGGAATCTCTATGGTCTTATTTTGAGCCTCAGATTCCCATGGTTTCTCATTGGGGAACTCAGTGGAGGCCAGTGGACGTCCATTGAGGTCTTCCTCAGTGGCGTTCACTGCCTCTCCTTCCTCTCCAAATTCGGCCATGTTGATGGCCTTGCACTCTCCTTTTGGATTTTCTTCTGTATTGCTTGGAAGAGTACTAGGAGGGAGTTCAGTAATTTTCTTGCTCAGCTGTCCCACTTGTACCTCCAAATTTCTAATGGAGGACCTTGTTTCAGTCATGAAACTTTGAGTGGTTTTGATTAGATCAGAGACCATGGTTGCTAAGTCAGAGTGGTTCTGCTTAAAATTCTCTGTCTGTTGCTGAGAAGATGATGGAAAAGGCTTGCCATTGCTAAACCTGTTTCTTCCACCATTATTGTTGTTGAAACCTTGTTGAGGTCTCTGTTGATCCTTCCATGAGAGATTTGGGTGATTTCTCCATGAGAAATTATAGGTGTTTCCATAGGGTTCTCCCATGTAATTCACCTCTTCCATTGAAGGGTTCTCAGGATCATAAGCTTCTTCTTCAGATGAAGCATCCTTAGTACTGCCTGGTGCATTTTGCATTCCAGACAGACTTTGAGAAATCAAATTGACTTGCTGAGTCAATATTTTGTTCTGAGCCAAAATGGCATTCAGAGTATCAATCTCAAGAACTCCTTTCTTCTGATTAGTCCCATTGTTCACAGGATTCCTTTCAGAAGTGTACATAAATTGGTTATTTGCAACCATTTCAATTAGTTCTTGAGCTTCTGCAGGCGTCTTCTTCAGATGAAGAGATCCTCCAGCAGAGCTATCCAAAGACATCTTGGATAGTTCAGACAGTCCATCATAGAAAATACCTATGATGCTCCATTCAGAAAGCATGTCAGAAGGACATTTTCTGATCAATTGTTTGTATCTTTCCCAAGCTTCATAGAGGGATTCACCTTCCTTCTGTCTGAAGGTTTGGACTTCCACTCTAAGCTTACTCAATTTTTGAGGTGGAAAGAACTTTGCCAAGAAGGCATTGACTAGCTTTTCCCAAGAGTTCAGGCTGTCTTTAGGTTGTAAGTCCAACCATATTCTAGCTCTGTCTCTTACAGCAAAAGGGAATAGCATAAGTCTGTAGACCTCAGGGTCAACCCCATTAGTCTTAACAGTGTCACAGATTTGCAAGAACTCAGCTAAAAACGGATGAGGATCTTCCAATGGAAGTCCATGGAACTTGTAATTCTGTTGCATTAGAGAAACTAATTGAGGCTTAAGCTCAAAGTTGTTTGCTCCAATGGCATGGATAGAGATGCTTCTCCCATAGAAGTCGGGAGTAGGTGCAGTAAAGTCACCCAGTACCTTCCTTGCATTGTTGGCATTGTTGTTATTTTCGGCTGCCATGTCTTCTTCTTCTTTGAAGATTTCTGTTAGGTCCTCTACAGAGAGTTGTGCCCTAGCTTCTCTTAGCTTTCGCTTCAAGGTCTTTTCAGGTTCAGGGTCAGCTTCAACAAGAATGCCTTTGTCTTTGTTCCTGCTCATATGAAAGAGAAGAGAACAAGAAAATATGGAATCCTCTATGTCACAGTATAGAGATTCCTTGAGGTGTCAGAGGAAAAGAAAAATAGAAAAAAGGGGTAGAAGAATTCGAACTTAGTGAGATAGAGTTCGAATTGTGCATTGAGGAGGAGTGATACTCCATAAATAGAAGGATGTGAGAAGAGGGGAAGAAAATTTTTTCGAAAATTATTTTAAAAAAAATCATTTTGAAAAAGATTTTGAAGAAGATATGATTGAAAACTTTTTTTTTTTGAAAAAGATGTGATTGAGAAGATATGATTTGAAAAACAATTTAAAAAGATTTGATTTTAAAAATTAATGACTTGCCTAACAAGAAAAGATATGATTCAAACATTAAACCTCTCTCAACAGAAAAGGCAACATACTTGAAATGTTCAATCAAATCATTAATTGTTAGCCAGTATCTTTGAAAAAGGAAAGAAATTGATTTTGAAAAAGATTTGATTGAAAAGATATGATTTGAAAAAGATTTGATTTTGAAAAATTTTGAAAACTTGAAAAAAAAATCTGAATTAAAAACAGAATCTTCCCTCTTGTGCCATCCTGGCATTAAACGCCCAGAATGGTGCACATTCTGGCGTTTAACGCCCAATGCACTACCTTTTTGGGCGTTAAACGCCCAACCAGGCACCCTGGCTGGCGTTTAAACGCCAGTTTGTCCTTCTTCACTGGGCGTTTTGAACGCCCAGCTTTTTCTGTGTAATTCCTCTGCTGCATGTTCTGAATCTTTAGTTCCCTGTACTATTGACTTGAAAATAGAACCAAGATCAAATAAACAATGCATGCAAGACACCAAACTTAAAATTAGACACTAGACTCAAACAAGAAACATAAAATATTTTTGGTTTTTTTATGATTTTGTAAAATTTTTTGGATTTTTCGAAAATTAAGTGGAAGAAGAAAATAAAGGTATCAAAATTCTTAATGAGAATTCCAGGAATCATGCAATGTTAGTCTAAAGCTTCAGTCTAAAGGAATTAGACATGAATAGCCAAGCTTCAGCAGGACATTGCATTCAAGAGCCAAATTGATGATAATCAATCAGCTTTGGTGATGATAAGATCATCACCTTGAAACACTAGAATTCATTCTTAAGAACTCTGAAAAATACCTAATCTAAGCAACAAGATGAACCGTCAGTTGTCCATACTCGAAACAATCCCCGGCAACGGCGCCAAAAACTTGGTGCGCGAAATTGTGATCATCACAACTTCCCACAACTAACCAGCAAGTGTACTGGGTCGTCCAAATAATAAACCTTACGCGAGTAAGGGTCGATCCCACAGAGATTGTTGGTATGAAGCAAGCTATGGTCACCTTGTAAATCTTAGTCAGGCAGACTCAAATGGGTATAGATGATGAATAAAACATAAAGATAAAGATAGGGATACTTATGCAATTCATTGGTGAGAATTTCAAATAAGCGTATGAAGATGCTTTGTCCCTTCCGTCTCTCTGCTTTCCTACTGTCTTCATCCAATCCTTCTTACTCCTTTCCATGGCAAGCTTATGCAAGGGTTTCACCATTGTCAGTGGCTACCTCCCATCCTCTCAGTGGAAATGTTCAACGCACCCTGTCACGGCACGGCTATCCATCTGTCGGTTCTCAATCAGGCCGGAATAGAATCCAGTGATTCTTTTGCGTCTGTCACTAACGCCCCACCCTCAGGAGTTTGAAGCACGTCACAGTCATTCAATCATTGAATCCTACTCAGAATACCACAGACAAGGTTAGACCTTCCGGATTCTCTTGAATGCCGCCATCAGTTCTAGCCTATACCATGAAGACTCTGATCTCACGGAATGGCTGGCTCGTTTGTCAGACGAGCGCTCGGTTGTCAGGCGATCAACCATGCATCGTGTATCAGGAATCCAAGAGATATTCACCCAATCTAAGGTAGAACGGAGGTGGTTGTCAGTCACACATTCATAGGTGAGAATGATAATGAGTGTCACGGATCATCACATTCATCAAGTTGAAGAACAAGTGATATCTTGGAACAAGAACAAGCGGAATTGAATAGAAGAACAATAGTAATTGCATTAATACTCGAGGTACAGCAGAGCTCCACACCTTAATCTATGGTGTGTAGAAACTCCACCGTTGAAAATACATAAGAACAATAGTGATCATTGGCTTCGGTCCCAGAGAGGGAACCAGAAAAACCAAGATGAAAATACAATAGTAAAAGGTCCTATTTATAGGGAACTAGTAGCTTAAGAATTACAAAGATGAGTAAATGACATAAAAATCTACTTCCGGGCCTACTTGGTGTGTGCTTGGGCTGAGCATTGAAGCATTTTCGTGTAGAGACTCTTCTTGGAGTTAAACGCCAGCTTTTGTGCCAGTTTGGGCGTTTAACTCCCACTCTGGTGCCAGTTCCGGCGTTTAACGCTGGGAATTCTGAGGGTGACTTTGAACGCCGGTTTGGGCCATCAAATCTTGGGCAAAGTATGGACTATCATATATTGCTGGAAAGCCCAGGATGTCTACTTTCCAAACACGTTGAGAGCGCGCCAATTGGGTATCTGTAGCTCCAGAAAATCCACTTCGAGTGTAGGGAGGTCAGAATCCAACAGCATCTGCAGTCCTTTTCAGTCTCTGAATCAGATTTTTGCTCAGGTCCCTCAATTTCAGCCAGAAAATACCTGAAATCACAGAAAAACACACAAACTCATAGTAAAGTCCAGAAAAGTGAATTTTAACTAAAAACCAATAAAAAGTATACTAAAAACTAACTAAAACTACTAAAAACATACTAAAACCAATGCCAAAAAGCGTACAAATTATCCGCTCATCACAACACCAAACTTAAATTGTTGCTTGTCCCCAAGCAACTGAAAATCAAATAAGATAAAAAGAAGAGAATATGCAATGAATTCCAAAAACATCTATGAAGATCAGTATTAATTAGATGAGCGGGGCTTTTAGCTTTTTGCCTCTGAACAGTTTTGGCATCTCACTCTATCCTTTGAAATTCAGAATGATTGGCTTCTTTAGGAACTCAGCATCCGGATAGTGTTATTGATTCTCCTAGTTAGGTATGATGATTCTTGAACACAGTGGTGCACGAATTTGTGATTCGCACAACTAACCAGCAAGTGCACTGGGTCGTCCAAGTAATACCTTACGTGAGTAAGGGTCGATCCCACGGAGATTATTGGTTTGAAGCAATCAATATTTATTTTATTGATCTTAGTCAGGAGGTCAATAAGGTGATTTGGATTTAATTGTAAGAAGTCAAAGTATTTAAAATTGTAAGTTAAAATAATAGAGAATAATAGCGTTACTTGTTGTGCAGTAATGGGAAATATGTTGGAGTTTTGGAGATGCTTTGTCCTCTGAATTCCTGCAATGTAATATTTAACTCAATTGTTTGTAAAGCACGTCTACGGCAAGCTGCATGTAGGGCGTCACCATTGTCAGTGGCTACTTCCCATCCTCTCAGTGAAAACGTTCCTATGCTCTGTCACAGCACGGCTAATCATCTGTCGGTTCTCAATCAGGTTGGAATAGAATCCATTGATTCTTTTGCGTCTGTCACTAACGCCCAGCCTTCAGGAGTTTGAAGCTCATCACAGTCATTCAATCCCAGAATCCTACTCGGAATACCACATACAAGGTTTAGACTTTCCGGATTCTCATGAATGCCGCCATCAATCCGGCTTATACCGCGAAGATTCTGTTGGGGAATCTAAGAGAAGTTCATTCAGTCTGATGTAGAGCGGAGGTGTTTGTCAGACACACGTTCATAGATTGAGAGAGATGATGAGTGTCACGAATCATCACCTCTTTCACAATTAAGCGCGAATAAACATCTTAGATCGGACCATACACATGTTTGAGTGAAATAGAAACAATTGCATTAATTCATCGAGACGCTGCAGAGCTCCTCACCCCCAACAATGGAGTTTAGAGACTCATGCCATCACAAAGTATGTAATTCAGATCTGAAAATGTCATGAGGTACAAGATAAGTCTCTAAAAGTTGTTTAAATAGTAAACTAGTAACCTAGGTTTACAGAAAATGAGTAAACAAAGATAATTGGTGCAGAAATCCACTTCTGGGGCCCACTTGGTGTGTGCTGGGGCTGAGACTAAAGCTATCCACGAGTAGAGGCCTTTCTTGGCGTTAAACTCCAGGTTATGACGTGTTTTGGGCGTTCAACTCCGGATCATGACGTTTTTCTGGCGTTTAACTCCAGACAGCAGCATGAACTTGGCGTTTAACGCCAAGTTACGTCGTCTATCCTTGCGCAAAATATAGACTATTATATATTGCTGGAAAGCCCTGGATGTCTACTTTCCAACGCCGTTGAGAGCGCGCCAATTGGACTCCTGTAGCTCCAGAAAATCCATTTCGAGTGCAGGGAGGTCAGGATCCAACAGCATCAGCAGTCCTTTTTCAGCCTAAGTCAGATTTTTGCTCAGCTCCCTCAATTTCAGCCAGAAAATACCTGAAATCACAGAAAAACACACAAATTCATAGTAAGTCCAGAAATATGATTTTTGCCTAAAAACTAATATTATTTTACTAAAAACTAACTGAAACATGCTAAAATCTACATGAAATTACCCCCAAAAAGCGTACAAAATATCCGCTCATCACAACACCAAACTTAAACTGTTGCTTGTCCTCAAGCAACTAGATAAATAAAATAGGTTTTAACAGAAATAAAGAAGTAATAACATTCTCGAGTTTTAAATGAAGCTCAGATTCTTATTAGATGAACGGGGCTTGTAGCTTTTTGTCTCTGAACAGTTTTGGCATCTCCCTGTATCTTTAAATTTTCAGAATGATTGGCATCCTTAGGAACTCAGAATTCAGATAGTATTATTGACTCTCCTAGTGTAGTATGTTGATTCTTGAACACAGTTATTTTATGAGTCTTGGCCGTGGCCCTAAGCACTTTGTCTTCCAGTATTACCACCGGATACATAAATGCCACAGACACATAACTGGGTGAACCTTTTCAGATTATGACTCAGCTTTGCTAGAGTCCCCAGTCAGTGGTGTCCAGAGCTCTTAAGCACACTCTTTTGCTTTGGATCACGACTTTAACCACTCAGTCTCAAGCTTTTCACTTGGACCTTCATGACACAAGCACATGGTTAGGGACAGCTTGGTTTAGCCGCTTAGGCCTGGATTTTATTTCCCTGGGCCCTCCTATCCATTGATGCTCAAAGCCTTGGATCCTTTTTACTCTTGGCTAGTGCCCATGGCTTGTTTTTTTTTTTTGACTGCTTTTTCTTTCTTCAAGAATCAATTTCATGATCTTTCAGATCATCAATAATATTTTTCGTGTTCCTCATCCTTTCAGGAGCCAATATTCATCAAATTCAAAGTACATATTATGCACTGTTCAAGCATTCATTCAGAGAACAAAAAGTATTGCCACCACATATAATTAATTATAAATTTTATTATTAAGAACTCGAAAAAATATAGATTACTTCTTTATTCTAAAAAAATCTACTACTTTATTCATGCCTGATGATGATGAGAAAAATAAATTATAGCTTAATTGGAAATAAAATCAAAATAGACATACTAATTACTACTAAATATCTCCTAAGGTGAATTTCTATAATAATACTATCACTAAGCTAAAGCAAAAATTGGAACTCAGAAAAATTGGAACTCAACAACCTGTTGTTTTTGAGGAGTAGATGTTCCTCTAATCTGTGGGGTGTTGTTCAAGGATTAATTTTTTGGCGCTTCAGCTCCCTTAGATCACGCCCTTGCTCCTCCTGTTCCTTGAGCAGTTTGCAAATCATGCTACCTTGATTATTCTGTTCTTCCTTTATTTGATCCATAGCTTCTTGCAATCTGGAAATAGAAGCCTCAAGCTGTTCCCAATATTCGAATTGGGGCAGTTCTGGGAGAGCTTCTTGTGCTCTCCTCTTGGTTGAATCATCTTGTTGCTGTTGTCTGACCATTGATATTCCAGTAATGGGCTTTTCAATTAGGATATATTCAGTTATTCCCATCTTTACTCCAGCATCCTTGCAAAGCATAGAAATTAGGCTTGGATAAGCCAATTTGGCGTCCTTAGAATTCCTGTTTGCTATCTTATATAGCTCACAGGAGATCAGCTGATGGACTTCCACTTCTTTTCCCAACATGATGCAGTGAATCATTATTGCTCTTTTAATAGTGACTTCGGAACAGTTGCTGGTGGGCAATATGGAACGCCCTACAAAATCCAGCCAACCTCTGGCTACTGGTTTCAGATCTTCCCTTTTGAGTTGAACTGGGATGCCAGTCGTGCTGGTAGTCCACTTGGCTCCAGGGATGCATATGTCCTCCAGAACCTTGTCCAGCCCTTTATTGACCCTCATCATTCTCCTATTGAAGGAGTCTGGGTCATCTTTCAGTTGAGGAAGCTTAAATATCTCCCTGATCCTGTCAGAGTTGGTATGAATGATCTTTCCTCTGACTACAGTCTTATGGTCAAAGAGAGCAGCTCCAATGATTCTTTGCCTTTCTGTCTGCCATAGATTAGCATAAAATTCCTGGACCATGTTCTTTCCCACTTTCGTTTCAGGATTGGCCAGAATTTCCCAATTCCTGTTTCGAATTTGCTCTTGGATCTCCGGATATTCATCTTCTTTCAGATCAAATCTGACTTCCGGGATCACGGATCTGTGACTCATTATCTTGTAGTAATGGTCTGAATGTTCTTTAGTTAAGAACTTCCCTTGATTCCAAAGTGGCTTTGGAGTACTTTCTTTCTTGCCTCTTGGGTTGGGTTGTTTCCCTTTAGGAGCCATGATCTTGAGTGGGTATGTTTTTGTGATCACGGATAAAACACACCAAACTTAGAGCTTTGCTTGTCCTCAAGCAAGAGAGAAGAAAGAAGAGGGAAAGGAGGAGAGCAAGTGGTGGATGATGAGGAGGAGGAGGCCGCCGAAAACAATATGTAGGGAGGGGGGTGGGAGATTTTCGAAAAATAAGAAAGAGATAAGATAGAAGATATGATTTTAAAAGATATGATTAGAAAAAGATATAACTTTAAAAAGAAAAAGATATGAATCATGATTTAAAAGATAGATTTGAAATTTAATTTTGAAAAAGATTTTTTTTTTAAAAAAAATAATTGATGTGTTGAAAACAAATTTGAGAAGATGATGGATTGGATTGGAAAGCCATTTGGCTTTATGGATTAAGATATATTTAATATTTTTGAAAAAGGGATTTTAGAAATTAGGATAAAAACTTTTGGAATTGAAAGTGATAATTTGAAATATGTTTATGCAAGAAATCATGAATTGAAACATAAAAATTTTGAAAAAATACAAAGAAAAACGAATTTGTACCTTCTCCCACCATCCTGGCGTTAAACGCCCACATGGTGCATGTTTTGGGCGTTTAACGCCCACATGTTGCTTCTCCTGGGCGTTCAACGCCCATCTGGTGCTTCTTTCTGGCGTTGAACGCCAGGAAGTCCTTTGTCACTGGGCGTTTTTCTAAACGCCCAGAATGCTAGCAGACTGGCATTAAACGCCCAGAAGGTGCATCTTTCTGGCGTTTAACGCCCAGAAGGTGCTTCTTTTGGGCATTTAACGCCCAAAGTATTTCTTACTGGCTTTTTCACGCCAGTGAGCTTCCAAATTTCCCTGTAACTCTGTGACTTCAACCAATTGCTATTTCACCCTTGAAGATACTTGGACTTAAACCTGTAAAGAAAAGAAAATTTATTTAATAAACTTTGTAAATGGCTGGGTTGCCTCCCAGCAAGCGCTTCTTTAATGTCATTAGCTGGACTATCACTGATCTTCAATTAAGTCTCAGTCTTGAGCATTCTTGCTCGAAATTACCTTCAAGATAGTGTTTAACTCTTTGTCCATTAACAATGAACTTTTTGTTAGAGTCACTATCCTGAAGTTCTATGTATCCATATGGTGATACGCTTGTGATTACATATGGACCTCTCCACCGGGATTTTAATTTCCCAGGGAATAATTTGAGCCTTGAATTAAATAACAGAACCTTCTGTCCTGGCTCAAAGACTCTGGATGATAATTTCTTATCATGCCATCTTTTTGCTTTCTCTTTGTAAATTTTTGCATTCTCGAAAGCATTGAGTCTAAATTCCTCTAGCTCATTTAACTGGAGCAATCATCTTTCTCCAGCTAACTTGGCATCAAGGTTCAGGAATCTGGTTGCCCAGTAGGCCTTGTGTTCCAGTTCCACTGGCAAGTGACACGCCTTTCCATACACAAGCTGGTATGGAGAGGTCCCTATGGGGGTTTTGAATGCTGTTCTGTATGCCCACAGAGCATCATCCAAGCTTCTTGCCCAATCCTTTCTACGGTTAATTACAGTCCGTTCCAGGATTCTTTTAAGTTCTCTATTTGAGACTTCAGCTTGCCCATTAGTTTGTGGATGATATGGAGTAGCTACCCTGTGGTTAACTCCATAACGTACCAGAGCAGAGTAAAGCTGTTTATTACAGAAATGAGTGCCCCCATCACTGATTAACACTCTAGGGATACCAAATCTGCTAAAAATATGTTTCTGGAGGAATTTTAACACTGTTTTAGTGTCATTAGTGGGTGTTGCAATAGCCTCCACCCATTTGGATACATAATCCACTGCCACCAGAATATAAGTGTTTGAGTATGATGGTGGGAAAGGTCCCATGAAGTCAATGCCCCATACATCAAACAACTCAATCTCCAGGATTCCTTGTTGAGGCATGGCATAACTGTGAGGTAGGTTGCCTGATCTTTGGCAACTGTCACAATTAAGCACAAACGCTCGGGAATCTTTGTAGAGAGTAGGCCAGTAGAAGCCACTTTGGAGGACCCTTGTGGCTGTTCGTTCACTTCCAAAATGTCTTCCATACTGTGATCCATGGCAATGCCAAAGGATCTTCTGTGCTTCTTCTTTAGACACACATCTACGGATTACTCCGTCTGCACATCTCTTAAAGAGATATGGTTCATCCCAAAGATAGTACTTTGCATCTGTGATTAATTTCTTTGATTGCACCCTACTGTACTCTTTGGGTATGAATCTTACTGCCTTGTAGTTTGCAATATCTACGAACCATGGCACTTCCTGGATGGCAAACAGGTGCTCATCCGGAAAGGTTTCAGAGATCTCAGTGAGAGGGAGGGACGTCCCTTTTACTGGTTCTATTCGGGACAGGTGATCTGCCACTTGATTCTCTGTCCCTTTTCTGTCTCTTATTTCTATATCAAACTCTTGCAGAAGCAACACCCATCTGATGAGTCTGGGTTTTGAATCCTGCTTTGTGAGTAGATATTTAAGAGCAGCATGATCAGTGTACACAATCACTTTTGATCCTACTAAATAGAATCTGAATTTGTCAATGGCGTAAACCACGGCTAGTAGCTCTTTTTCTGTGGTTGTGTAATTCTTCTGTGCATCATTTAGAACACGGCTGGCATAGTGAATGATGTGCAGAAGCTTGTCATGCCTTTGTCCCAACACTGCACTAATTGCATGGTCACTGGCATCACACATCAATTCAAATGGTAATGTCCAGTCTGGTGCAGAGATGATTGGTGCAGTAACCAATTTAGCTTTCAGAGTCTCAAATGCCTGCAGACACTCTTTATCAAAGATAAATGGCGTGTCAGCAGCTAGCAGGTTGCTCAGAGGTTTGGCGATTTTTGAAAAATCCTTTATGAACCTCCTATAGAATCCTGCATGCCCCAGAAAGCTTCTGATTGCCTTGACATTAGCAGGTGGTGGTAATTTTTCAATTACTTCTACCTTAGCTTGATCCACCTCTATTCCCTTGTTCGAAATTTTGTGCCCAAGGACAATTCCTTCGGTCACCATAAAGTGACATTTTTCCCAGTTTAAAACCAGGTTAGTCTCTTGGCATCTTTTCAGAACAAGTGCTAAATGGTTAAGGCAGGAGCTGAATGAGTCTCCAAATACTGAGACGTCATCCATGAAGACTTCCAGGAATTTTTCCACCATATCAGAGAAAATTGAGAGCATGCACCTCTGAAAGGTTGCAGGTGCATTGCACAGGCCAAATGGCATCCTTCTGTAAGCAATACTCCAGATGGACATGTGAATGCCGTTTCTCTTGATCCTGGGGATCTACTGCAATTTGATTATAACCTGAATATCCATCTAGGAAGCAGTAGTATTCATGACCTGCTAGTCTTTCTAGCATCTGGTCTATGAATGGTAAAGGAAAATGATCCTTTCTGGTGGCTGTATTGAGCCTTCTATAATCAATGCACATACGCCACCCTGTAACTGTCCTTGTAGGAACCAATTCATTTTTTTCATTATGAACCACTGTCATGCCTCCTTTCTTAGGGATAACTTGGACAGGGCTTACCCAGGGGCTGTCAGAAATAGGGTAAATAATCCCAGCCTCTAGTAATTTAGTGACCTCTTTCTGCACCACTTCTTTCATAGCTGGATTCAGCCGCCTTTGTGGTTGAACCACTGGCTTGGCGTCATCCTCAAGCAAGATTTTGTGCATGCATCTGGCTGGGCTAATGCCCTTAAGATCACTAATGGACCACCCAAGAGCTGTCTTGTGCGTCCTTAGCACTTGAATTAGTGCTTCCTCTTCCTGTGGCTCTAAGGTAGAGCTTATAATTACAGGAAAGGTTTCACCTTCTCCCAGAAATGCATATTTCAGGGATGGTGGTAATGGTTTGAGTTCGGGTTTTGGAGGTTTCTCCTCTTCTTGAGGGATTTTCAGAGGTTCTATTATTCTCTCTGATTCCTCCAGATCAGGCTGAACATCTTTAAAGATGTCCTCTAGCTCTGATTCGAGACTCTCAGCCATATTGACCTCTCTTACCAGAGAGTCAATAATATCAACACTCATGCAGTCATTTGGGGTGTCTGGATGTTGCATGGCTTTAACAACATTCAACTTGAACTCCTCCTCATTGACTCTCAAGGTTACTTCCCCTTTTTGGACATCAATGAGGGTTCGGCCAGTTGCTAGGAAAGGTCTTCCTAGAATGAGAGTTGCACTCTTGTGCTCCTCCATTTCCAGCACTACAAAGTCAGTAGGAAAGGCAAATGGCCCAACCTTGACAATCATGTCTTCAATCACTCCTGATGGGTATTTAATTGAGCCATCAGCAAGTTGAAGACATATCCTGGTTGGCTTGATTTCTTCAGCTAAACCAAGCTTTCTGATAGTAGATGCATGTATTAGGTTGATACTTGCCCCAAGATCACATAAAGCTTGCTTGGTACAAACACCTTCTAATGTGCATGGTATCATAAAGCTCCCAGGATCTTTAAGCTTCTCAGGTAAGCTTTTCAGAATGACTGCACTGCATTCTTCAGTGAGGTAAACTTTTTCAGTTTCCCTCCAATCCTTCTTATGACTTAAGATCTCTTTCATGAACTTAGCATAAGAGGGTATTTGCTCAAGTGCTTCTGCAAACGGAATCTTTATTTCAAGAGTCCTGAGATAGTCTGCGAAGCGGGCAAATTGCTTATCCTGTTCCGCTTGGCGGAGTTTTTGAGGATAAGGCATTTTGGCTTTGTATTCCTCAACCTTAGTTGCTGCAGGTTTATCACCTACGGAAGTGGGTTGGGAAGCCTTTTTAGAAGGGTTGTTATCATCACTTGTATGTGACTGATCCCCCACTGGCATTTGAATACCAGGGGTGGAAGCTGGGGTGGCGTTAAACGCCACCTCCTTGCTTGTTACTGGCGTTTGAACGCCAGAACCATGTTCCCTTTGGGCGTTCAACGCCAGATCCATGCTTGTTTCTGGCGTTGAACGCCAGGAATGAGCATGGGCTGGGCGTTCAGCGCCAGCATTATTCCTCTCTGGGCTCTGATTGTCCTCAGAGGGATTTTGATTGGCCATCTGTTCATTTCTTAGCTTCCTGTTGCTTTGAAGTGAGTTATTTAATGTTTTCCCACTTCTTAATTGAACTGCTTGGCATTCCTCTGCTATTTGTTTTGACAGTTGCTTTTCTGTCTGCTTCAATTGCACTTCCATATTCCTGTTAGCCATTCTTGTTTCCTGTAATATTTCCTTGAATTCGGCTAGCTGTTGAGTTAGAAAGTCCAATTGTTGATTAATTTCATTAGCTTGATCCACCGGACTGAGTTCTGCAGTCACTGTTTAGCTTCTTCTTTCATGGAAGATTCACTGCTTAGGTACAGATGCTGATTTCTGGCAACTGTATCTATGAGCTCTTGAGCTTCTTCAATTGTTTTTCTCATATGTATAGATCCACCAGCTGAGTGGTCTAGAGAAATCTGAGCTTTTTCTGTAAGCCCATAGTAGAAGATGTCTAATTGCACCCATTCTGAAAACATTTCAGAGGGGCATTTTCTTAGCATCTCTCTGTATCTCTCCCAGGCATCATAGAGGGATTCATTATCTCCTTGTTTGAAGCCTTGGATGCTTAGCCTTAGCTGTGTCATCCGTTTGGAGGGAAATAGTGATTCAGGAATTTTTCTGACAGCTGTTTCCATGTTTTTATGCTGTTCTTAGGCTGGTTATTTAACCACCTCTTAGCTTGATCTTTACAGCAAATGGAAACAGTAATAATCTGTAGACATCCTGATCTACTTCCTTATCATGTACTGTATCAGCAATTTGCAGAAATTGTGCCAGAAACTCTGTAGGTTCTTCATGTGGAAGACCAGAATACTGGCAGTTTTGCTGCACCATGATAATGAGCTGAGGATTCAGCTCAAAGCTACTAACTCCAATGGAGGGTATACAAATATACTCCCATATGAAGCAGTAGTGGGTTAGCATATGACCCCAGAGTCCTCTTGGACTGTTCATTCCCCTTTAATTCCATAATGGAATAAAAGAGATGGTATGTATGTTGCTATTGTCTAAAAAAAATAAATTTGTATAAAATAAAATAAAAACGAAACAAAAGCAATTTAAAAATAATTTGAAATTGAATATGAATTTTAAAAAAATTTCGAAAAAAAATAGTTCAAAATTAATTGGAAAATAGAAAATTTTTGAATTTTGAATTTTATGATGAAAGAGAAAAACACACAAAAGACACAAGACTTAAAATTTTTAGATCTAGTGCTCCTTGTTTTCGAAAATTTTTGGAGGGAAAACACCAAGGAACACCAAACTTAAAAATTTTAAGATCAAGACACAAGAAAGACTCAAGAACACCTTGAAGATTCACAAGAACACCAAGAACAAAAGAAAGAACACCAAACTTAAAATTTTTAGAAAACCAAGACAAATTTTCGAAAATTATATCAAAATTAACAAGAAAACACCAAACTTAAAGTTTGGCACAGATTAAATCAAGAAAATTATTTTTGAAAAAGATTTTCAAAAGAACTGGTGCCCAATTGCCAAGAATATAAGCCAACGCTATAACCAACTGAGTTAAAAATGTAATGTATTTTAAAGATGTATTATTTTTGTGGATAAAAGTATAATTTTTGAAAGTTAATGTTTTGAAAAAGCACAAGAAAAACAAGAAAAGACACAAAACAAGAAAAACTCAAGATCAAACAAGAAAAATAACCAAGAACAACTTGAAGATCAATGAAGAACAAAGAACACAAGTTCGAAAATTTAAAGAAAAATATCAAATACGCAATTAACACCAAACTTAGAATAAGACACTAAACTCACGAAAAATTAACAATTAATTAAGAAAAATAATTTTTGAAAAGAAATTTTTTTTTTGAAATAAACTATCCTATCAGAATTTGATGACTCTATAACAACAAAAAGGAACTATTCCTAATCTAAGAAATAAGATAAGCCTTCAATTGTTCAAACTCAATAATCCCCGGCAACGGCGCCAAAAACTTGGTGCACGAATTTGTGATTCGCACAACTAACCAGCAAGTGCACTGGGTCGTCCAAGTAATACCTTACGTGAGTAAGGGTCGATCCCACGGAGATTATTGGTTTGAAGCAATCAATATTTATTTTATTGATCTTAGTCAGGAGGTCAATAAGGTGATTTGGATTTAATTGTAAAAGTCAAATATTTAAAATTGTAAGTTAAATAATAGAGAATAATAGCGTTACTTGTTGTGCAGTAATGGGAATATGTTGGAGTTTTGGAGATGCTTTGTCTCTGAATTCTGCAATGTAATATTTAACTCAATTGTTTGTAAAGTACGTCTACGGCAAGCTGCCTGTAGCGCATCACATTGTCAGTGGCTACTTCCCATCCTCTCAGTGAAAACGTTCCTATGTTCTGTCACAGCACGGCTAATCATCTGTCGGTTCTCAATCAGGTTGGAATAGAATCCATTGATTCTTTTGCGTCTGTCACTAACGCCCAGCCTTTAGGAGTTTGAAGCTCGTCACAGTCATTCAATCCCAGAATCCTACTCGGAATACCACATACAAGGTTTAGACTTTCCGGATTCTCATGAATGCCGCCATCAATCCGGCTTATACCGCGAAGATTCTGTTGGGGAATCTAAGAGAAGTTCATTCAGTCTGATGTAGAGCGGAGGTGTTTGTCAGACACACTTCATAGATTGAGAGAGATGATGAGTGTCACGAATCATCACCTCTTTCACAATTAAGCGCGAATAAACATCTTAGATCGGACCATACACATGTTTGAGTGAAATAGAAACAATTGCATTAATTCATCGAGACGCTGCAGAGCTCCTCACCCCCAACAATGGAGTTTAGAGACTCATGCCGTCACAAAGTATGTAATTCAGATCTGAAAATGTCATGAGGTACAAGATAAGTCTCTAAAAGTTGTTTAAATAGTAAACTAGTAACCTAGGTTTACAGAAAATGAGTAAACAAGATAATTGGTGCAGAAATCCACTTCTGGGGCCCACTTGGTGTGTGCTGGGGCTGAGACTAAAGCTATCCACGAGTAGAGGCTTTCTTGCGTTAAACTCCAGGTTATGAGTGTTTTGGGCGTTCAACTCCGGATCTACGTTTTCTGGCGTTTAACTCCAGACACAGCATGAACTTGGCGTTTAAAATTCTTTTTTGCGCAAATATACGTCTACT